>NC_086319.1:221739260-221816760 GCF_036172605.1 Pelobates fuscus
CCTGCAGATTGGAAGGGGGGAGTGCTTGTACCACCCAGGCACTCCCCCCTGTGGTCAATTACCCAATCTGCAGGAGGTGATCACAGTGACAGGCAGTCACTGTGATCACTGATCCTGTGTGTCAGCCAGTGATGTGAAATCACTGGCTGACACTGTCTCTGCCCCTCTCCTGTGAAAAAAATAAAATGTTGGTTAAAAAAAAAAATTAAAAAAAATTACAGTTACAAATAAAATATACTTAGATTATATATATATATATATATATATATATATATATATATATATATATATATATATATATATATATACACATACACACACACTTACACATACACGAAGTGTATTTAAATATTAATATATATGTATATATATATATATATATATTAATATCAAATTACACGTAGACTGATACTGATTAAATATATATATAATTATTGTTATATATATTTATATATAATTAAAAAAAATATATATGTAAATACGTAAAAAAATAAAATTTAAAAAATAGTTAAAAATAAATAATTAAAAAATATATAGATGTGTTATTTCGTTCTAACTGTATTGTGATATTAATATATATATACTTATATCAAAATACACGTAGAACGAAATAATATATCTATATACATAAATATATATGTATATATCACTATATCACTATATCACTATATCTATCTATCTATTCTTTCTATCTATTCTATCTATTCTTTCTATCCTTTCTATCTATTCTATCTATTCTTTCTATCTATTCTTTCTATCCTTTCTATCTATTCTATCTATTCTTTCTATCTATTCTATCTATTCTATCTATTCTATCTATTCTATCTATTCTATCTATCTATTCTATCTATCTATTCTATCTATCTATTCTATCTATCTATTCTATCTATCTATTCTATCTATCTATTCTATCTATCTATTCTATCTATCTATTCTATCTATCTATTCTATCTATCTATTCTATCTATCTATTCTATCTATCTATTCTATCTATCTATTCTATGTATCCTAATTAATTACAATTAGCGGGACCTGCCCGACAACCCATGCCGAAAGTATAGGGAATTTTATTTGCTATCACTATATTTAACCCTATAACTTTCCAAGACACCATAAAACCTGTACATGGGGGGTACTGTTTTACTCGGGAGACTTCGCTGAACACAGATATTAGTGTTTCAAAACAGTAAAATGTATTACAACGATGATATCGCCAGTAAAAGTGACGTTTTCTGCATTTTTCACGCACAAACAGCACTTACACGGACTATATTATTGCTGCAATACTTTTTAATGTTTTGAAATACAAATATTTGTGTTGAGCGAAGTCTCCCGTGTACAACAGTACCCCACATGTACAGGTTTTATGGTGTTTTCAAAAGTTACAGCGTCAAATATAAGGCTTGTGTTTCATTTTTTTCACATTAAAATTCGCCAGATTGCTTACGTTGCCTTTGTGACCCTATGGTAGCCCAAGAATGAAAATTACCCCTATGATGGCATACCATTTGCAATAGTAGACAACCCCAGGTATTGCAAATGGGATATGTCCAGACTTTTTTTAGTAGCCACTTAGTCACAAACACTGGCCAAAATTGGCATTTTTTGCATTTTTCACACACAATCAAATACTAACGCTAACTTTGGCCAGTGTTTGTGACCAAATGGCTACTAAAAAAGACTGGACATATACCCCATTTGCAATACCTTGGGTTGTCTACTATTGCAAATGGTATGCCATTATGGGTGTAAATTTAATTCCTGGGCTACTATACAGTCTCAAAGGCAACGTAACCAATCTGGCGAATTTCAATTTCAAATGTAAAACGCTATATTTGTCCCTGTAACTTCCCAAAACACCATAAAACCTGCACATAGGGGGTACTGTTTTACACGTGAGACATCGCTGAAAACAAATATGTGTATTGTATTGCAGTAAAAGCAAACAGTATTTTGACATGCACAGTTAAAATGTCACATAGAACTAAAAAAAAATCAAAAATTCTTTTTTTTCTCCCATTTTTTTTATATTTTTTTTATATTAAATTATGTTCCATACCTAAATATTTGATGTTAAATGAAAGCCCTGTTTCCCCTGAATAAAATGATATATAATAAGGGGGGATGCATTTAATATGAAAGAGGTGAATTACGGTTGGACAGACATATAGCGCAAATGCCAGGTTTTGTTAACGTTTTGTTCTGTTCACAACTTGTATATTTGGCTGCGGTCTTAAGGGGTTAAGCAGCTTTAATGGATAGCGCAACATTTTGACCTGTACCAAGCTTGACAAAGACCTGGGTACAGGAGGTATCCATAATCAGATAATCTGTGCCTGGGAGATAATTGGATCAGGAACTGTACTAATCTAATCCAATTATCTCCAAGCACAGAAAAAAAAACATACATTTATACAAACCCCCAAAATACCGTAAAACACACACAACCCCCACAATTGCTACATCCCCTGATCTGGGTGACCAACATATCCAAAAATCAGTTCAGGGAATCATGAATTTCCTGGAAGTGTTATTTTTGTCTGACCGTCCACATGGTCCTATGCCCAAAACAGTTCCAGGAAATCAGGGCTAACGGTCGGTCTCTCGGTCTGGAGTACCAATGTACATAACTCACATGAACAGCCTTTTTTTTTGTTTGTTTTTGTTTCAAGAAATGGTGCACATACAAACCATGGCATAACATTAGTATAGGATAAACATTGCAGGTTGTACATACAAGTCAACATTGGTACAAGCCTCTCTTTACTACACATCCGGTATGCCTTCATTATTAACATGGAACATATATTTGGTGCATACCTATTAGTGACTGTTCAGCCGGGTTAACCTCTGTGGGGTCTATAACTAACATTGTGTAGAACAGTAGATCTGCATTCTGTGGCTTGTAGTTCGCGTTTGGAAGCACCCTGTTGGGGTAAGAGGTTCCCTAGTCTGGATTTAGGATGATTAGTTGCTATTTGCACAGGGAAACTGGGTAACGTTGGGTTAAGAGGTCACTCCAGGCAGCCCTTTTTACTCGCCTCGTTCCAACGCTGGGAGCCTCGTGAAGCCGCGCCCCCTATTTCGTCAAAATGACGAAATAGGCGGGCGCGAGCAGGGAGCAATCAGACGCTTCCATTCAGAAGCGTCATTGCTCCCTTGTGCGCATGCGCGGCTTTGCCGAAAATGCGCACATACTTCATAGGGAGGCATTCATGCCTCCCTATGAAGTCCTGAGCGCACTACCGCGTGTGCTCAGACAGCTGACGGCTCAGCTCGCGGTCTTTGCCCGCCCCCTCTCCTCTGCTGACAGGCAGGAGAGAGAAGGCGCGCACACAGTGCCTTCTCTCTCCTGCACACGTCAGAAAATACGTCTGATGTGTACATGGTGTTTTTAGGGCCATACATGATAGGAAGTCCCTCTGGTGGCCGTCTAAGTGACGGCCACTGGAGGTATTCCTATCAATCAATGTTCTCTGAAAATACGGTGTTTACATTAGATTGCCTGCAGGGAGCTGTAGATCTCACCTGAACAACTACATTAAGCTGTAGTTGTTCAGGTGTCTATAGTGTCCCTTTATTGCTCTGCTGTGTCGTGCAGTGTCACTGCCTCTGTGCTCTTTGCAATTCAGTGTGGAGGAGCCCTTGCCCCCTAATGCATACTTAGGTCAGTGGTCTTGTCGTCAGCGCGATAGGTGAGCCAGCTGTGCCATCTTGTCTTGTGTTCCTGCTCCAGCCCCCTCCCTCTCAGTGACATCTGCTCATATAGGCATATATTGTGTAACCTCTGTGAGATCTCCTCCGAGGTCTGGAGTGTAGTGCTTTTCCAGTGGGAGGCTATGATGACCTTTAAAAGTGCATTGGGCAAGGTATATTCCCTGGCCCAGAGGCAAGAGGATGGACAGCAGGCCCCTCCAAGAACCCGTGACGATGTTTAGTTAGTCACACCCTGCATGTGTATATGTAGCAGTGATGTCTATTTTTTTTTTTTTTTTTTATGAGCAGTGTCTACAATTGGCCCTTATGCTCTGCTGAAGACTTGCGTCTATCTTCTGTCCGTACTCCCACCTCTGATGCTCGCCTTCAAGACTTCTCGAGGGCTGCACTGTTCCTGTCGAACTCGCTTCCCTTCTCCGTTAGATGCTCAACCAGTCTCCACTCCTTCAAAAAAAATAATTAAAAACCCACTTCTTCATAAAAGCGGATCAATTAAACTGTTATTAGCTCCCGACTGATTCCTCTCTTGCAACTGTCATTAGTCTAATACTATCCTTACCTTTACCCCACTCTCTCTAGAATGTAAGCTCATTGAGCAGGGCCCTCAACCCCTCTGTTCCTGTGTGTCCAACTTGTCTGGTTACAACTACATGTCCGTCCACCCATCGTTGGTAACCTCTGATTTATGATCTCCCAATCATTGTGACAATATTAATCGCTTTTATCCTTCGTGGCAAACACATATTTTGTATTGGGTCAATTTAGCTGTTATAGGAAACCAAAAATGAAATATGTTGCTGTTTTTATTGGCTCACCTGCCCTAATGTTAAACTGTATTTATACTTGCAATTTGAAGTCTGATAACTAGGGAACATACTTGCCGTATCATACAGTATAAATTAGTTAGTGTCTTCACAAAAGAGACTAAAGTTCAGAGCAAACTACATTCTCTCTTTTATTCAGCAAGGTCAATATTGTAACAGTGTTGCAGGAAAATAGAAACATTATTCCACTAACAAGAAAATGGATTGAAGAAAAAAATTACATAAATTACAGCTTTTATATTGTCTTCTTGGTATGCCTACGTACCAGTGATGTCATCCGTAGTGTACATAATTTCACCATTTTAGAAAGGGACTGTCCCATTTCCTCTTATGACACTAGCTTGACAATGTTCAACCATTTTGTAACTTGATGATTTGGTGTTACTGTAGGTGATGGTCTCGTCTTCCATAGTTCCTCATGGGGTCTCCTGTTGTAGCAGTCAGGCAGGACTAGGTTCACGCTTAAGTTGTCAAAATATATAATAATGTCACATTTTACGTTATACATCCATATTGTCTCATTCAGTAATCATTTATATCATTCTTAAATATTCAGACTGGTGGTATTCCCTTACATTAAGGGAACATTACTTATGTAGATCCTGAATCTTATTTAGTTCAATATTAATTAGAATGCCTGGTCTGTATATTAGTCTAATTAATTTTGATTTTAAACCAAATAGTATGCATATCAATTAACATGGTCTTAATATGTGATACTCATTCAGCTTTAATCAACTATGCTTATATAAATGAACATAACACAATAAAAGTTAATATTATATTAACCCCTTCAGGACGGAGTCTATAGTGCACGTTCTGATCAAAACAAAACGTAAACAAAAACTGGAATTTGCGCTATGTCTGTAGTTCCCCTCTTTCATATTATATGCACCCACACTTATTATATATCATTTTGTTCAGGAGAAACAGGGCTTTAATTTATCATTAACTATTCATATATGGAACATAATTCATTATGAATAATTTTTTTTACAAATGTGAGAAAATAAGATTTTTTTTAAAAATGTTTATTTCCGCCTGACATGTTAGCTGAGCATGTCATAATACTGTTAGGTTTTACTGCACAAAAATGCACATATTTGTAATCAGCAATGTCTCACGAGTACAACAGTACCCCCCACTAACAGGTTTTATGGTGTTTTGGAAAGTTACAGGGTCAAATATAGAATGTTCCATTTTCAAATAGAAATTTGCCAGATTGGTAATGTTACCTTTTGAGACGGTGTGGTAGCCCAGGAATGAGAATTACCCCCAAAGTGGCATAACATTTGAAAAAGTAGACAACCAAAGGTATTGAAAGTGAGGTATGTTTAGTCTTTTTTGAGGAGGAGGAGGAGGAGGAGGAGGAGGAGGAGGAGGAGGAGGAGGAGGAGGAGGAGGAGGAGGAGGAGGAGGAGGAGGAGGAGGAGGAGGAGGAGGAGGAGGAGGAGGAGGAGGAGGAGGAGGAGGAGGAGGAGGAGGAGGAGGAGGAGGAGGAGGAGGAGGAGGAGGAGGAGGAGGAGGAGGAGGAGGAGGAGGAGGAGGAGGAGGAGGAGGAGGAGGAGGAGGAGGAGGAGGAGGAGGAGGAGGAGGAGGAGGAGGAGGAGGAGGAGGAGGAGGAGGAGGAGGAGGAGGAGGAGGAGGAGGAGGAGGAGGAGGAGGAGGAGGAGGAGGAGGAGGAGGAGGAGGAGGAGGAGGAGGAGGAGGAGGAGGAGGAGGAGGAGGAGGAGGAGGAGGAGGAGGAGGAGGAGGAGGAGGAGGAGGAGGAGGAGGAGGAGGAGGAGGAGGAGGAGGAGGAGGAGGAGGAGGAGGAGGAGGAGGAGGAGGAGGAGGAGGAGGAGGAGGAGGAGGAGGAGGAGGAGGAGGAGGAGGAGGAGGAGAGAGGAGGAGGAGGAGGAGGAGGAGGAGGAGGAGGAGGAGGAGGAGGAGGAGGAGGAGGAGGAGGAGGAGGAGGAGGAGGAGGAGGAGGAGGAGGAGGAGGAGGAGGAGGAGGAGGAGGAGGAGGAGGAGGAGGAGGAGGAGGAGGAGGAGGAGGAGGAGGAGGAGGAGGAGGAGGAGGAGGAGGAGGAGGAGGAGGAGGAGGAGGAGGAGGAGGAGGAGGAGGAGGAGGAGGAGGAGGAGGAGGAGGAGGAGGAGGAGGAGGAGGAGGAGGAGGAGGAGGAGGAGGAGGAGGAGGAGGAGGAGGAGGAGGAGGAGGAGGAGGAGGAGGAGGAGGAGGAGGAGGAGGAGGAGGAGGAGGAGGAGGAGGAGGAGGAGGAGGAGGAGGAGGAGGAGGAGGAGGAGGAGGAGGAGGAGGAGGAGGAGGAGGAGGAGGAGGAGGAGGAGGAGGAGGAGGAGGAGGAGGAGGAGGAGGAGGAGGAGGAGGAGGAGGAGGAGGAGGAGGAGGAGGAGGAGGAGGAGGAGGAGGAGGAGGAGGAGGAGGAGGAGGAGGAGGAGGAGGAGGAGGAGGAGGAGGAGGAGGAGGAGGAGGAGGAGGAGGAGGAGGAGGAGGAGGAGGAGGAGGAGGAGGAGGAGGAGGAGGAGAGGAGGAGGAGGAGGAGGAGGAGGAGGAGGAGGAGGAGGAGGAGGAGGAGGAGGAGGAGGAGGAGGAGGAGGAGGAGGAGGGAGGAGGAGGAGGAGGAGGAGGAGGAGGAGGAGGAGGAGGAGGAGGAGGAGGAGGAGGAGGAGGAGGAGGAGGAGGAGGAGGAGGAGGAGGAGGAGGAGGAGGAGGAGGAGGAGGAGGAGGAGGAGGAGGAGGAGGAGGAGGAGGAGGAGGAGGAGGAGGAGGAGGAGGAGGAGGAGGAGGAGGAGGAGGAGGAGGAGGAGGAGGAGGAGGAGGAGGAGGAGGAGGAGGAGGAGGAGGAGGAGGAGGAGGAGGAGGAGGAGGAGGAGGAGGAGGGGAGGAGGAGGAGGAGGAGGAGGAGGAGGAGGAGGAGGAGGAGGAGGAGGAGGAGGAGGAGGAGGAGGAGGAGGAGGAGGAGGAGGAGGAGGAGGAGGAGGAGGAGGAGGAGGAGGAGGAGGAGGAGGAGGAGGAGGAGGTGGAGGAGGAGGAGGAGGAGGAGGAGGAGGAGGAGGAGGAGGAGGAGGAGGAGGAGGAGGAGGAGGAGGAGGAGGAGGAGGAGGGGAGGAGGAGGAGGAGGAGGAGGAGGAGGAGGAGGAGGAGGAGGAGGAGGAGGAGGAGGAGGAGGAGGAGGAGGAGGAGGAGGAGGAGGAGGAGGAGGAGGAGGAGGAGGAGGAGGAGGAGGAGGAGGAGGAGGAGGAGGAGGAGGAGGAGGAGGAGGAGGAGGAGGAGGAGGAGGAGGAGGAGGAGGAGGAGGAGGAGGAGGAGGAGGAGGAGGAGGAGGAGGAGGAGGAGGAGGAGGAGGAGGAGGAGGAGGAGGAGGAGGAGGAGGAGGAGGAGGAGGAGGAGGAGGAGGAGGAGGAGGAGGAGGAGGAGGAGGAGGAGGAGGAGGAGGAGGAGGAGGAGGAGGAGGAGGAGGAGGAGGAGGAGGAGGAGGAGGAGGAGGAGGAGGAGGAGGAGGAGGAGGAGGAGGAGGAGGAGGAGGAGGAGGAGGAGGAGGAGGAGGAGGAGGAGGAGGAGGAGGAGGAGGAGGAGGAGGAGGAGGAGGATTCTCTGAAACTGCTATGTTTATAAAAAAAAAAAAAAGTGTTGACCAGGCACCCAGACCACTTCATTAAGCTGAAGTGGTCTGGGTGCCTATAGTGGTCCTTTAACATCTGCTCTCATGGAAATGATTCACACCTCCTGACACACAGTAGTAAAAAGGGTGTGTCAGAAGCAATTTCGGAGCAATATGAAAACTCAGATTCAGGCTTAACAAAGTTTGGAATTCTCCATATTAAATCCAACATGAATAGGTTCAAATTTGCCTTTTTGTAAAGGCTTAACTAATTTCTGGACCACATATATGTGTGCATAAGGGTATTTTGCTTCACAATAATAAATACCATAAAACAGGGCTAAATGTTGTTTGTTTTGTCTTGTGTGGAGGGTCCCTAACTGCCTGTTTATCAGGTTGGTTGGTGTTGTTATGTTCAAGGTAGAGTTGATTGAGATAATCATAAACACGGTGGACAATTTCTAATTCAGACCTGCTGTTTAATTCAAGTATCCTGCATAAAATAATGTAGACATTAGTCAGTATCAGGTTATTCAAAGTGACTTTCACAGTTTAAGCAAAAATACATGACATGCAGGTTTATTCACTAAAGTGAGAATTGCTATGAATTCAGAAGTTTGCAATGACCTCCAAACTGGCATGAAACGAGACCTAACTGTGAGCTATTTTCCTTGACTGTGCCAAGGCCTTTGAAACAGCAGACCACGATATTCTATTGCAAAAACTTAAAATCTCAGATGTTGGGAAAAATCTGCTAGCCTAGTTTCAATCATGTATATTGGACCGATCACAATATGTGTCCATTTCTGACCGTGACTCACTCCCTTTCCCAGTCACGTGTGGTGTTCCCCAAGGCTCCATACCCAGCCCCCTACTATTCACATTATTCATATATAACCTGCCTAACGTCTGTAACGCCTCAGCTGTACACATGTACGCAGATAACACCGTAATCTATGCTAGCAAACCAAATCTACCGCAGTTTGAGACTGCTCCAAGATCCGTTCAGAGGTAAAAAAAAAAAGTGGATCTCAAAAATAAACTTTTCCTAAACACAAACTTGTCACAATGATCTGTGGAACAGTATCTACATTACAAAATTCCTATGCATTAGAACAAAATCAAATAACACACTGACCACAGTCTGTTCTTTCAAATACTTGGGTATGTTGCTAGACCCCAATCTATCTTTTGGCCAACACATTAAAAAACCTGCACCATAATCTTACTACACTGTATAACTCATTCTGCCGCTCTGTGGTACCGTGTAATAAAATGACCCACCATTGTGACAAGTTAAAAGAAGAACTTAACTGGCTATCACTGGAATCCAGACACCCTTCATCTTTCCAGCCTTCTGTTTAAGAGCTTTTCGGAGAGGCTCCCACCCACCTGTCACGGGAGTCTTACCCCAACACGTAGGAAAGAGGAATATCACAAAAGGTGGATCCGAAAGACGTATTACCGAGCCTTAGAATGGCCGGACTTAACTTATTAATATAGCGAGAATCAAGGTCAAGAATAGATCAATGTCAGGGATACAAAAATACACTGTCAGCCTGATCAGGATACCAGAAATCACAAGTCCAATACGAAGCCATGGTCAAACACAGGAAATCACAAGGGAATCTCTAGAAGCACTAAACGAGGAACAAGAATCCACAATAGGGCAACGAATAGGGGCCAAAGCAAGCCTTAAATAGGCTTACCAGTGTACTGATTGGTCCACGTCATCATTGCGACTCAAAATAGATTAGAATCGCAATGATGACGTGGTCACTTTAAGAACAGGCATGATGTCACACCTACACTCTATATAAGGATGTAATGCCGCGCGGATTGGCTGGACTGCGCGGCAGGAGGAAGTGAGTGCACTAGAGTATGCTGTGCAGTCGGACCACCCGGCAGGAGGAGGGCTGCACGGCTCGAGGGAGGTGAGTACCCTTCAGATTGCCACACAGCCGTTTGGCAGAAGGAGGGCTGCGCGGCTCAAGGGAGGTAAGTAAGTACATGCCACACCACCTAGCCAGAATGCTCTAACTGGTTGTTCCCATCTCCTATAACCTCTGACCCAGTACCTGCACTTTATTTAGTATACCACAAGACAAAAAAAAAAGCGTCTCGATTTCTCATTTTCCTACAGAGCACAGCATTTATAACATCCAGGACATTTTCAAATCTACCCCCAGCCTAAATCTTTTAAGAGATCCCTCTCTACATATCTCAAAACAGAATGCACCTGTAATCATGGTTGATTATATTTCTTACCTGTTCTGTGTTAAAGTTATATATGTGTTGTGTAGCAATATTATTTTGTATTTTTAGTATTCTATTTTGTATCGATGCAGTGTTAAGGGAACCAGGACATACTTGAAAATGAGAAATCTCAATGTATCCTTCCTGGTAAACTATTTTATGAATAAATATCACAATGTAGGCCATATTAGCTAAATTAGAAAAATTATCTCTTTCTGTTTCTAGTTTGGCTATTTTTGCTTTGAATTTGAAATTCACTTTGAATTGTGAGCAGTTCTTAAAATGTTATCATAAGAATTATGCATTGAAGAGATGTCTGTGACTGTTAACATTGTCAATTAAGTGTGCCAAAAAACGGTCCAGGTCAGTATCCCCATTGGGATAGAATTGGAGAGTGCCTAAATCCTGGATTGTTGGTGCTTTGAATTTACAGTGCATATTGAACTGAAGTGGAACTGGGAATATAAATTGCTTTTCAGACAAGTGGTTTCAAAACTAGTCCTCAAGGCACGCCTACCAGTCCAGGATTTAGGGATTAAGCAGTTCTGTTGAGATGTTTTTTTTTTTTTTTTGTTTTTTTTAACTTTTTTTAAACCCCTTAGACACAAATGGACAAATCCTGGACAGGTAGGCGTGCCTTGAGAACTTGTTTGGAAACCACGGCTTTAGACTATTCTGTTAGGTGAAACTTTCATAGCTCTCTTAAAAAAACATTCCATCTATACACTGTGCTAGCAGTATTGTTAGAAAATGTATAGATTGGGAGAAAATTTTATTAAAAATAGTTATTTATTTTCTACCAACCTGTCTTTCAGGTCCCCTACAGACAACCTATGCCAAGAAATTGATAGCAGAAGACTCCTCCCACAGAAAGTCCCCCCTACTCTCCACCCATAGCAACCAGAGCACTTGCCCTGTGGTTGCTATGGTAACTTGCTTGCAATGCTAGCTAGGGAGTATAGGAATTGAGTGATTTGACATCACTCCGTTCAAACGTTGGCAACAAAGCCAGGGTGTTGGTGCCATGAAGTAGACTTGCCCTGCTTAGGGAAGTGTCCACAAGCAGGGTAAATCAACAAAGAACTAAGGAGGCGTGTGTGTAATCCCACTTCTGTAAGGAGCTTGCTGCACATACGCATTATGTTCCTCCTGCCGGCTGATGTCAGTGGAGGAGCGGAGGTGGAGCCTGACCTAGCGCAGAGGAACATTGATGCTGGAATTAGGTAACACCGCCGAGGGAGGGGCATTGCAGGTTACTATAGTGCTAGGGAAACAACTTTGTATTCCTAGCAATATAGTTTCCCTTTAATATTTACAGCAACCCTCTAATTTGTCTGTTAACCTTTTTGCAGTGGAGGATGCTGGTTGATTCCTAGGTGGGAATGGCTCTGTTCTGGTGGCAAAGGCCGCACAAATGTGCCAGAAAGATGCAGTTTGTCATGTTGTATACATCCATTGCTTTGAATGAATGCATAACATGAGAGTGCAAGAGAGGAATGAAGCTGTCTCTCTAACCATAACAGGCAAAGTCCACTTACTCATTCCCAGCCTGTGGGAGCTGGTGAGGGGAATTTATTATATTTTTTTCCCTAAGTGGGAGGAAAATTCCCACGCTCAAGGTCCTGTTTTTTGTGTCCTCCTGAAGCTTAATTTTATATTCTAAATAGTTCCATATGGAGTGCCTTTCATTTTACCTCTAACTGTGCTCATCCAAAGTACCTCAACCATCCCACTTGCCATGGGATCAGGGCTCAAAGAATATGTCATTAACTGGTCTCTAAAGTAAATATATTGTATATTGTTTCTATGTTGAATATGTTTTGTGAATAAACAGAAAGTGTGGAATATTCCATTGGTTTGTATTGTGATTGCAACACTAGGTCCTCATCCCATATTCACACCCACAGTGATATTGAGCTTGAACAAGTTTTACAGTCTGTACAGTCCTCTTAACAGTTATGAAAATTGCATCTATATGGAGCTTTGAAACAAAACAAAAAATGTTTTACCTTTGCTTTTCAAGGCTACTATTGCATTTCTAAATGTTCGAAAAAATACATCTACTAAACTTAATAGTCAGTTGGAGGGAGTTCTTATTGCTTGACCATATACTGTGCCATTGTCCACATACATATTTGTTTAAGTTTGGTAATGATATTCCAATAAAGAATAGAAAATACTATTTTTCTCAGTGGGTGGCCAATTACAGACTGAATGCACCAGCTTACATTCTCTGTGTTATCGACCACCCGGCATAATACTCCTCATACTGCGGCAACAATGAGGAAGGCACCAGGGGACCAATGTGGAAAACTTGTTTAACCCCTGTAGGTAAAAGGGTGCGAGACATTACGGCCTTTGTAACCACTTCAGTGAGCTGGAGTTCTTATGGGCTAGGAGTGTTACTTTGGAACATGATGATGCACTACTGTGGCAAGAATGATTTAATATTTTTTTCTTTTATGAAGGTCACACATTACAAGCAATATCCTCCAAATACAAGCAAAGTATATTCTTATTTTGAGTGTCGGGAAAGGAGGACTGAAGAGACCAAAGTAAGGAAGGTTAAATATGAAGAAACTGTCTTTTACGGACTGCAGTACATTCTGAAGAAATATTTGAAAGGTATTTTGGCTTTTCCGTTTGAAAATAAAATATTCGCTAAAAAGCATTGAAAGCAAGTGCTTGAGTTGTTTAACAGATTTAAAAAAAAATAATAATAATTAAATAAATGGGTCACTCCCTGTCAAAATTCATACTCATGATGTGCTACTGCAAGTGTTGCCAAAATAATATGCAACAGATATAGTGCATGTGTATTGTTTTAGTTCTATTTCTTTATTTTAGTTGAACTTGTTGTCTTATTCATTTTTGCACATGTAGGAACTATATGTGGTGGTATTCAGGAGGACCAGGGGAGCATCATGGGTAAATTATACTTGCCTGATGATGTGCAAACATTAGCTCCTGGAGCATCATCTGCCCAGAGCCAACATCAGTGTTGTATAAGAGAAATGTTTTAAGTCTATGGGGGCTCTCAAGATACCTTAGGAGCCTCGATAGATATTGTCTCACGATGAACAAGACAATACCTTATTCCCACAGTCCTGGATAACCGCGGAAAGAGTTGATTGACTGAACTTAATGGCAGTCACTCTGCCTTTTGTCAAGTTTTGTCAACTTGAGAGTTTACCATAAGGCAAAATAGTCTCTACTTTGTCTTATAGCTTTTTACTGTGCTTGGAGTTTCAATGAAATTCCAATGCAGTATTTGAGAATTTCATTAAGATTGCATCTTTATAAAATGCTCCAAATAATGTTTTTGTTTTGTTTTTTTGTTTTTTAAAAGATGCTTTGCACGATACCCATTTCTCAAGTGTAAATTTAGCTTAGTGGGCCATCCTTTAAAATAGTCTTTAAAGGCTGTGGACATAGCTATCATTGTGAGATAATTGCATACATGTGCCAATAAGATGGCGTTATCACTATACTTACATTTAGGTAATGTACAGTTGCAAGAAAAAGTATTTAAAACCCTTGGAATGATATGGATTTCTGCACAAATTGGTCATAAAATGTGATCTGATCATCATCTAAGTCACAACAATAGACAATCACAGTCTGCTTAAACTAATAACACACGAAGAATGAAATGTTGCCATGTTTTTATTGAACACACCATGTAAACATTCACAGTGCAGGTGGAAAAAGTATGTGAACCCTTGGATTTAATAACTGGTTGAACCTCCTTTGGCAGCAATAACTTCAACCAAACATTTCCTGTAGTTGCAGACCAGATGTGCACAACGGTCAGGAGTAATTCTTGACCATTCCTCTTTACAGAACTGTTTCAGTTCAGCAGTATTCTTGGGATGTCTGGTGTGAATCGCTTTCTTGATGTCATGCCACAGCATCTCAATCGGGTTGAGGTCAGGACTCTGACTGGGCTACTCCAGAAGGCGTATTTTCTTCTGTTTAAGCCATTTTGTTGTTGATTTACTTCTATGCTTTGGGTCATTGTCCTGTTGCAACACCCATCTTCTGTTGAGCTTCAGCTGGTAGACAGATGGCCTTAAGTTCTCTTGCAAAATGTCTTGATAAACTTGGGAATACATTTTTCCTTAGATGATAGCAATCCGTCCAGGCCCTGACGCAGCAAAGCAGCCCCAAACCATGATACCCCCACCACCATACTTCACAGTTGGGATGAGGTTTTGATGTTGGTGTGCTGTGCCTCTTTTTCGCCACACATAGTGTTGTGTGTTTCTTCCAAACAACTCAACTTTGGTTTCATCTGTCCACAGACTATTTTGCCAGTACTACTGTGGAACATCCAGGTGCTCTTGTGCAAACTGTAAACGTGCAGCAATGTTTTGTTTGGACAGCAGTCGCTTCCTCTGTGGTATCCTCCCATGAAATCCATTCTTGTTTAGTGTTTTACGTATTGTAGATTCGCTGATAGAGATGTTAGCATTTGCCAGTGACTTTTGTAAGTCTTTAGCTGACACTCTAGGATTCTTCTTCACCTCATTGAGCAGTCTGCGCTGTGCTCTTGCAGTCATCTTTACAGGACGGCCTCTCCTAGGGACAGTAGCAGCAGTGCTGAACTTTCTCCATTTATAGACAATTTGTCTTACTGTGGACTGATGAACAGCAAGGCTTTTGGAGATACTTTTTTAACCCTTTCCAGCTTTATCCAAGTCAACAATTCTTAAAGGGACACTCCAGGCACCCAGACCACTTCTGCTCATTGGAGTGGTCTGGGTGCCAACTCCCACTACCCTTAACCCTGCAAGTGTAATTATTGCAGTTTTTTTTTAAACTGCAATAATTACCTTGCAGGGTTAAGTCCTCCCCTAGTGGCTGTCTATTAGACAGCCACTAGAGGGAACTTCCTGCTTCATAGCACAGGTTTTCTGTGCTAGAGCGTCGCTGGACGTCCTCACGCTGTGTGAGGACCTCCAGCGTCGCTCTATTCCCCATAGGGAAGCATTGAAATTCATTTTCAATGCTTTCCTATGGGGTGCGCTAATGCGCATGCGCGGCATTGCCGCGCATGAGCATTAGGTCTCCTCGGCCGGCGGGCGAGATCAGTCTCGCCCACCGGCCGACGTAAGCAGAAGGAGGAGCGGCTGGGGAGATGGAAGCAGCGACGTGGGACCTGTCGCTGCCTCTGGTAAGTCACTGAAGGGGTTTTCACCCCTTCAGCAACTGGGGATTTGGTGGGTGGGAGGGAGAGGGACCCTCCAGTGCCAGGAAAACGGATCGTTTTCCTGGCACTGGAGTTTCCCTTTAATCGTATGTCTTCTGAGAGCTCTTTTGTGCGAAGCATCATTCACATCAGGCAATGCTTCTTGTGAAAAGCAAACCCAGACCTGGTGTGTGTTTTTTATAGGGTAGGGCAGCTGTAACCAACACCTCCAATCTCATCTCATTGATTGGAGTCCAGTTGGCTGACATCTCACTCCAATTAGCTCTTGGAGATGTCATTAGTCTAGGGGTTCACATACTTTTTCCACCTGCACTGTGAATGTTTACATGGTGTGTTCAATAAAAACATGGCAACATTTCATTCTTTGTGTTATTAGTTTAAGCAGACTGTGATTGTCTATTGTTGTGACTTAGATGATGATCAGATCACATTTTATGACCAATTTGTGCAGAAATCCATATCATTCCAAAGGGTTCACATACTTTTTCTTGCAACTGTATGCATATAAAGAAAATGACAATCTACATTTGAACATAAATGCCTACACTTGATTTAATGCATCAAAATAAAATATATTTGTAAAGTGACTTCTGTACAATGTGTTCATACCTTTTTTAAATGCCATTGGATTTTGATTTCTGATTAGAATTTCTCTGTGCATAGTCCCAAATTTAATGTTTGCAAACATTTTTTATTTCCCTTGGCACCACAACTAATCAGTCCTTTAGGCTGTAATTGTCTTGAATTCGCTTACCTCTCCCTCCTTGCATGTTTGCTTTGTTGTTGTTGTTTTTTGGGTTAATGTTTTGTAAATTATTATTTTTTTTTCTCCCATGCAGTCTAATTGTAGCTTCCTTCTTTCTAGCCCCATTTCTTTGGATGTCTGTTTTATCAATCTGTTAAAAAACCTGAATACCTGAAATGCGTTTATTGAAATGTTTATATTTCTCCTACCTTTTGCATCCTTAAGCAGTGCACTGTTAATGGTACGTAACCAAGGAGTAGGCACGCTTTAGGCCTCATAACCACTTTATCTCTATAAAACGCTATCAGACTCACTGCTACCCATCAGTGGTATGAATAGGTATGGCCAATGCATAGTTATCCTACAGTGGAGGTGATGAAATGTGCACCTGGGAACTTCACTCTGTATGATTTGAGATAGTTTTGAGACTGAAGAGTAGGATAGCTCATGAGGACTGCTTCAATGATTTGTGGTCGATGTGCATAGAGTGTTACTTTAAAGGGCACCTGTAGTGCCCAAAATAACTTCAGCTCTTTAAAAAGAGCTTTAAAATCCTTTTATACATTGTGCTAGGAGATGTATAGATTGGGAGAAAAAACTATTTAAAACTAGGAATTGCGTGACAGAGGAGGTCCTATTGCTCTCCCCCCACAGCAACCACAGAGCATGAGCTGTTGTTGCTATGTAAACCCCTAACCAGCTCTGCTAGCCCCAGCTAGGGGGTATAGAAATATATGTGACATCACTGTGGTCATATTTCGGTATTTTCTCAATAAAGTCGCCGTCACTGAGAAGGTTTGTCCTGCTTGGGGAAGTGTCCTCAAGCAGGGCAAGTTGGTGATAGTCAGAAGAGGGCAGACCAGAGTAACACCACCTCCTACAGTTTTAGGGTTGACCTCAGCCAGCCTGGAACTAGAGTTCTGGACTGACTAATGTCAATTCTGTGCAACTTTAATTGAGCAGAATGTCCGTAATTGGCTGAGAGCAGTCAGCCGACATTCTCAGCCAATGAATGTCGACTGCCATGGCTTCTGGTTTCTGGACCACCAGGGACATCTGGGTAGGGACCAGGTAGATGCAAACCATTTTTTAAACAGTTTGCTCCATTACTGGTCTACCATGCCAGACTAATGGCATCATAACCACTACAGCCCTAGAGTAACCCATATAGAACCACACAGCATTATAAATCTTGCTTATTGCGTTATTTTGTAACATAAGGTTTATTCAAGTTCCAGATTATGAAAAGCTTTTGGAATTTGTCTCTGCTTTCTAAATATTCGCTCTTTCAACAGGAAAAGTAGTCACCAAAGAAAAAATTCAAGAAGCCAAAGAAGTATATCGAGCACATTTTCAAGATGATGTTTTCAATGAGAAGGGATGGAATTACATTCTTGAGGTATGATGCAATCTTTTCATGTTCTGTTTGTGCTTTATCTATATTTTTATATTTTTGTTGTACAACAGTACTGGTGCTAAATATCACTTTTTATGATTCCCTGGCATTTTATTCAGTCCATATCTCTTAATGGGTTTGACTGTCTCTTCCAGCAGCTGGAAGACCGAGAAGCATTAGCGAACCCTAGCTTGCTGTTCCTAATCCACATTCCTTTACTTGCCATTTGTGTTGGTACAACCTCAGGATTCTGCACTGTTCATTGTTCCTCCACCTGAAATGTATCACTCTTAACTGTAAGATTTCTTACTTTTAGGGTCTTTTTTTTTTTTAAGCTTCTTCTTTCCTTCTGTGATCAGCTTTTTAATGTGGCAGTTTAGAAAGCATTGACATGCCTGCATGTGTTCTCCCTGATGAGAATTTATCACACTTGTCTTGTAAGACATGTCTAGACTGAAATGAATACACTGTACAAATTAGAATTAAGCAGGAAGTGATTGGATTTTTTTTTATCTTTTCTCTATCATTCTACAGCAAGGACATGCTTTGAAGGCCATATGGGAGAGTTTAGGTTTCAACACTCGTTCTGCATACTCTGGCATTATAATAATCTGTATTGGTGCTTACATTTTCAATATCCTTTTAAACAGAAATATGATGGCCACCT
Organism: Pelobates fuscus; assembly: GCF_036172605.1. Taxonomy (NCBI): domain Eukaryota; kingdom Metazoa; phylum Chordata; class Amphibia; order Anura; family Pelobatidae; genus Pelobates; species Pelobates fuscus. Next base: position 221,757,680 of record NC_086319.1, read on the forward strand.
TCCTATTGAAGTAAAGGCTGTACCTGAAGGCAGTGTTATTCCCAGGGGAAATGTACTCTTTACGGTGGAGAACACAGATCCTGAATGCTTCTGGCTCACAAACTGGATTGAGGTTGGTTTTGTCGTGGCATCATCTGCTACATGGAAGTCATACTTTATTCTTAGAAATATTGATTTGAATATTTGAACTCAAATGTATTCATAATCATGAATACTGTTGTTTTTTTTTATGTATTGCTGTTGTATTCACAATTTTTGTTAAGAAGTTGAACTGGGAAAGCTGCCAGTTTTAGCTAAAACATAATCCTACAATATAGAATCGTAGCATTCCTCATGATTTTTGACCTCATATGCTACATCCACAATTTTGCCTATATGTGATCCATTGAATTCAATTTTGCACTGCTTAGAATCACAATTGGGGGGTTTGTTCACTAAACTTGGAATTGTAATGAGTTGAAATCCAAAGGACAAAAATAGCTGATTTAGAAGCATTTTCCAACTTGGTTGCCCACCACTGCACAAATAATGGAAATTGACTGCGGAATACAGCTAGAGTATTTTTGTGTAGGTATGAAAGGACATTTATAACCAGTAATATTGAATTATGGTGCCTGTCTCAAATGCAGGAACTAAATCTGATATTAAATGTTATGCTTCAATTTATCAGAATAATTGATTTCTGTTTGTGGGTTTTTGTATTAATGTATTTTTGTTTTTCTTAGACCATTTTGGTTCAGACGTGGTATCCAATTACAGTAGCAACAAATTCAAGAGAGCAGAAGAAAATTCTCGCAAAATATTTACTGGAAACATCTGGTAGCTTGACAGGCTTAGAGTATAAGTTACATGACTTTGGCTACAGGGGAGTCTCTTCTCAAGAGGTAAATGGATATTTAAAAATTAATATTTCGTTTTTTTGATTATATAGTATCCCAGTTGTAATGTTGTGCTCTTAACTGTCTTTTCAGATTTTATTTAGAATTTATTTATTTTTTTGTCTGTTTACACGCGTACACATTTGCATCACATAATTAAAGATTATGTTGGCTTTAGTGTACTAATAATCTTAATTTTAATAATGACAGAGGTGAGTATTTTGCATAAAGTTTATTTACTAACTCCATAGCAGCAAAGAAAAGTAATGAGAAAACTGAGAACCAATCACAAACAAGCATATGTTATAAGAGGCATGTCTCTCTGCAGTGATTCCTCTTTGAAACTGTGACTTCACAAGTCCATTAAACAATGAAACAATAGAAGAAACACCATGTGATAAACTTTAAACACAAACACAATGAATAAGGTCCCATTGAAGACACGTCTTGGGTTCAACTATAGTTTCCAAGTAAAATGATGAAGAAGGTCCCATTTTAGAAACATCCTGGGGCCAACAGTAAATTCCAATTAAACTGAAAAGAGAATATAAAGTCTAAGTTTTAGTCTCCAGAAAGGGTTGAATAAAACGTATACTCTGACTGTCTATGCTAAGTATAATAACTATAGAACAAACCAGTCCACCCCCAATTAACTTAACTAACTTAAACAAACCCCATACAAGGCCAGCAACAAAGTCCCAATTGGAAAAAACAATGTTAGTGTAGGCAATACATAGTAAGGACATATCATAACGGTAAACCATAAGCGAAGGAATTCAGAAAAAAGGGAGGGAAAATAGTAAGAGAAAGAAAAGGGGGGGATCCTCACCTCCTGTCATTATTAAGATTATTAGTACACTAAAGCTAACATAATCTTCAATTTTACCACATGACAGGAGGCTTCATATTTTGCAGTTTCAACGCTGAGATAAAAGAGCAAAAGCTGGATTTGACAGAGGTCGGAAATAGAAAGTGTGAAAAGTAGATTCTCTCGTCCAATCCGCAGCCCATAGAATGTCGGGAAGTGAGGCCCCCGCCGAGAAGGTGGATGAGGCTGCAGCCCCTCGCACAGAGTGTGCACCAAAGGCCTGATCAATCCCAGCCAGGGAAAGCAGCCAACGAACCCATGTGGCCAACGTAGTGTCCGAAACTGGACCGTACGGGCGAACGTAAAAGACGAGAAGTTGACCGGAAGGAGACCGCAACATCACGATAGCCTCCACATAGCAACGTGGAGTTGAGACCAAGAGTTGGATCTGAAGGAGAAAAAGGGATAGAAAACTGAGGAAGAGTTAGATTTGATATGGCGTGAGACCCGAAAAGTAACGCCCGCCTGGGCAAAAGATAAATGCGTCCATGTCAAAAGCGCGGACATCAGAGACTCGTCGAAAGTAGACCAAGGAGAGGAGAAAGGTGAATTTGGCTGTAAACTGGCGAAAGGACAACTTGTCATTCGGAGGCCAATCTCGTAAGAATTGCAAGACAACACCGACGTCCCAAAGTCGTGTATATTTGCCTTCCGGCGGGCGGCAAAGGCACATGCCCCAAAGAAGTCTGCAAATGAGGGGATTTTGTCCAACTGGTATACCTTGGAGTGGAATGTGAGTCGCTGAAATGGCTGACCGCACCACGTTAATGGACCGATACAATTTCCCAGTTGTAAACAGAGAGGCGAGAAAATTTAGCATAGAGGGAACAGGCCCCTTAAAGGGATCAAGGTCCTGTCCCAAACACCAATTTGCCAAGATCGCCATGCAGAATGTGGGGATATTTATGGGATGATAATATTAAACAGTCGAGAATTGCCCACTATTTCAATTCTCTTAGATCTTAGAGATCGTTATCATGTAAGTGAAATGTATTCCATACAAATAAAATCACAATTTGTTATAAAAATAGATATCATTTATTGTGATAAAATAATAATAATATTAGGCAGCATGCATGATATTAATCAGTGAATATTTAGTATAACATAAGTATGCATACAATGGCAATGTTAAAACAATCCACCAGCTAACAGCATCAACTGTCACTTACAATATTTATGAGGGTACTTCACAGACCGAAAGTTAAACTTCCAGTGAAAAGCCATAAAACCTTGGCTAACAGATCAACTGAGTAACCCTTTCAATGCTGGCTAGATCCTCCTAGGCATATAATATCCTATTCTCAGGGCCGGTGCAAGGATTTTTGCCGCCCTAGGCAAAAGTAAAGTTTGCCGCTACTCCCCCCCCCCCCATGTGACATCACAATGCCCCACCCATATAACGCCAGTGCTGCAGTGCTGCCGTGTTTACATTAAAAGGCTTGCAGGGACAGGCTATAGACACCAGAACCACTACATTAAGCTGCAGTGGTTCTAGGGACTGTAGTGTTTCTTTAATGTGAGGTAAATTAGAGATTAGTGCCACGAATAATATACTAGATTGCCTACTTACAACCATATGAGGTTGATGATGGGCTCTAGCTGCAGTCTGGCTCCACTGGTCTGGTGTAGAACAGGCTCGCTGGAGGCTGTTTGTAACTGTGGTCACAAAAACGGGAAGCAGCTCCATTTTTTTGGGGCCCTTTACACAGCTCAAGGTCTGGGTCCCAGGGTCCACCTTCATGTTCCACCAATGAATTTGTTCACAGGGGTTGGAGTGTGTAGGGGATGTCCTGATATGTGTGTAAGGAATGCATTGTGTGAATCTGTGTTTGTATGTGTAAGGGCTGCAAGGTGTGTTTTTGTGTATGTACGGGGTGCATTGAGTGTGTGTAAGAAAGGCATTGTGTTTCTGTGTGTGTAAGGGATGCATTGCTTGTGTGTGTGTGTGTCTGTGTGTGTGTGTGTGTGTGTGTGTGTGTAAAATGCATTGTGTATTTTTCTGTGTGTAAGGGGTGCATTGTGTGTGTGTGTGTGATGGATGGATGTCAATCTCTCCCCCCCTTGTCACTCTCTTCTCCCCCCTCTTCCCCCCTTGTCACTCTCTTCTCCCCTCCACCTCTCCACTGTAATTTCCCCTCCCTACCCTGTCACTCTCACCCCCTGTCAATTTATTTCTCTCCCCCCCCCTTGTCACTCTCTTCTCCCCCCTCTTCCCCCCTTGTCACTCTCTTCTCCCCACTCTTCCCCCCTTGTCACTCTCTTCTCCCCCCTCTTCCCCCCTTGTCACTCTCTTCTCCCCCCTCTTCCCCCCCTTGTCACTCTCTTCTCCCCTCCACCTCTCCACTGTAATTTCCCCTCCCTACCCTGTCACTCTCACCCCCTGTCAATTTATTTCTCTCCCCCCTCCCTTGTCACTCTCTTCTCCCCTCCACCTCCCCACTCTCATTCACCCTCCCTACCCTGTCACTCTCACCCCCTGTCAATTTCTTTCTCTCTCCCCCCCTGTTAATTTCTTTCTCTCCCCCCCACTGTCAAATCATCCCCCCCTCACTGTCAAATTATCCCCCCCACTGTCAAATCATCCCCCCTCACTGTCCATTCCTCTCCCCCCACTGTCCATTCCTCCCCCCCACTGTCCATTCCCCCCCTTCACTGTCCATTCCCCCCCTTCACTGTCCATTCCCCCCCTTCACTGTCCATTCCTCCCCCCCACTGTCCATTCCTCCCCCCTCACTGTCCATTCCTCCCCCCTCACTGTCCATTCCTCTCCCAGCCTGTCAATTCCTCCCCCCCTCACTGTCCATTCCTCCCCCCCTCACTGTCCATTCCTCTACCTCCCCACTGTCAACTCCTCCCCCCCTCACTGTCAATTCCTCCCGCCCTACCTCTATTGTAGTGTGGCCGAGCCCTGTATGATACACGGGTACAGGGAGCATCTGTCTCCTGTACCCGGCTGGACTAAAAGGAAGAGAACTCAGTGTGCACTTCCTGTTAGTCCAGCCGGGTACAGGAGACAGATGCTCCCTGTACCCGCGGACCATACAGGGCTCGGCCACGCTACAGTAAGGGAGTGACAGGAGGGAGCGCTGAGCGCTTCCCTCCTGTCAGCCCCTCTCCTCATGCTGCGCCCGGGGGCGGTGCGTCCATGAGCAAAGCTGCAGCCGCCTGAGGCTCTCTGCAGAGCGCTCGGGCGGCTGCAGCATGAGGGGGCCGGCGCTCCTGGCGGCTGCCTAGTCAGCCTAACAGGTAGCGCCGGCCTTGCCTATTCTTATGTAATTTTCAATTAAAATAACATTTAAACCAGCTCATTAATCATTTCCTGGAACCATCCAATAAGAATAATCTACCAGATTCTATAAGCCGAATTTTAATTTGCCTAAAAGGATATCTTATCTTATTTAGAGCAAATCAATACACCTGGATAAAAACAGCGGTATGCTAACACGTGATAATATCACACTAATATATAATTAATTTTAATTCCACCTGCAGAATGGAATGTTTATAACTATATATTCTTTAGTTAACTAAGCTTTCTAAATATTGAAATATGACCGTGATTTATCCAGTCATATATCATGCTATTAGATTTTTTATTAATTTAGATTAATTAAATAAAACCAGCATAATTACCAGTTAAGTAGATATTCTCATCAGATGAGTAGGTAGTCCCAGGAACTTGAATGCAAGTATGATTGGTTGTATGGAGGTGTGTAAGTAATAGAAAAAATAGTGTTGCTTAGAAAGTAAGAGTAAAATTCTAAGTGTCCAGGAGTGTTTCTTGAGTTGGGTCCAAGAGGGTTTGAGTGTTAGTCCCAGAGTGAATATCTGTCCTGGATCTCTCTGAATGTCCGGATCTTAAAGCCCAAAAACTAACCTCCAACTAACCGATCTCTTCCCTTTGTCCTAACTTTTAAAGGGAAAGATTCTCTGTACGTCATTAGTTGATAAGGCCAATAGGAAACGGAAGGTGTGGTCAACCTGCAGATTACAATTTAGGTATTTGGTCCATAGAGGGCAGTCTCGCCTCACTAAACCCTCCTATCTAGGAAAGAGTTAACTTTTCCTGATGACGATTTTGACGTCATTTGGCTTATCTAAAAGGACTACCATAACTTAAATTTACTGTCAGTTCAAATCGTTTGCCTCAGTCTTTGTGGCAACAACTTTGATCGTAATTTCTAAAACTGACAGTTCTAAACTCAATTTCACCCCTTAATTACAATTGGACCTTGTAAAATTTAGAAAGTAAAATTACTTAATTTTCTCTGTCACTAATGTCTGTGTTTAGAATTATTTCTATTTTATGAACATTTAAACAGAGCATTCCATCCCCCTGCTTCATTGCTTATCACTTGGCTTGTTTATATAATGCATTCCTTAGCTCAGGCTCAGTGGCTGGTTACAGAAAGGAAGAAGAAATTATGTATCTTTGTCTTGCCTGTAGAAAGCAAAATGGAGTCTGCTCTGTTCTGAGTGACTCTGACAATATACACTTTTATTTTCTATTTTAGCACAAAATGTCTGCCGATCTAAATATCCTGACAAGAAAGGTAACTTCTCCTAGTTCTTGGTGTCCAGGGATCCCATAGGAGGTCCTTGGCTTCCTGCGATAAGTCTCCGATGTGCCAGGAACCCCAGAAAGTGTCCAGGCCACCAGGAGGAGGCGACCTTCCACGACTAGAGGGTGGAGCTGTCCCATCGGGTTCCTGAGGATCCCCGGGTCGGATGGCAGGAGGAGGAGGATACCTGTATGATAGTTCCAGAAGTTCTGGTAACCAGGGTTAGCATTGCCATAACGGTGTTATGAGCGTCAGCTCCACTCTCTGCAATCTGGTCCGATGAAGGACTCTCGCTATCATTGCGAAGGGAGGGAAGGCATGAGCTTCGTGCTTTGGCCACGGTTGCGCATCCACTGCTAGGCTGCTAGGCTGGTAGTCAACTGAAGAAATCCTTCATCTGTTGGTTTTTGCGTGCAGCAACAGAATGAGGGAGAAAGGACCTCTTTGATCGTTCAGGGAAGTAAAAATGTGGGGTCCAGCTGCCAGTCGCTGCCGTCTTGCCAGTGGAGAGGTTGGATTCTCCCGGGAGATGTTTCGCTAGCAACATAATGTTGCAAGGTAGGCAGTAGTCAAAGATCTCTTTCGTGAGTTCTACCAATGCCTGAGAGTGTGTGCCTCCAAGGTGGTTGATGTAACGCACTGCTGAGATATTGTCCATCCGGAGCAGGATGCAACAATTGGATTTTCCTTTCGCTAGACTGCGAAGGGCAAATGAGCCTGCTAGGAGCTCCAGGCAGTTTATGTGCAATGACAGTTCCTCTGAGGTGTCGCCATCTGTCTCTTCCCAACCTGATCGCCTGGTGTCTGATTCTAATACCAAGTCCAGTTGGCTTCCGAATATGGCTCAACCGTTCCAGGCCTGCATGCAGTTCAGCCACCAGTGGAGCTCCGCCCGGACAACGTTCGACATCGGGACTGGTTGGTCGTAAGTTGGGTTTTAGAAACTTGGTCTTGAGGCGTTGCATGGCCCTGCAGTGCAGGGGATCTGGGAAAATAGCCCAGATGGACGAGGGCAGAAGACCTACTATGCGTGCCAGTAGGCGAAGAGGTATGGACTGCATGCAAAGAACTTTCCGTATTTCCCTGTGGATGGATGCTACCTTTGCAGCTGGAAGGCGAAGGGTACAAGACCTGGAGTCTATTTCGAAGCCCAGAAATTGGACAGATGGTGCCTAGGCCAGTGCTGACTTGGCGCAGTTGATCACAAAGCCTAGGGATTCCAGCAGGTGTACAGTATAATCGGTGTGACTTCATAGAGTCCCCTTATCTCCGTTGAAGATCCTGATGTCAAGGTAAATGATACCTCTTAGGCCGTGTGCCTGAAGGCGCGCCACCGCCTGTTTCAGCATTTTGGTGAAGCACCAAGGAGTCGAGCTGAGGCCGAATTCCCATTGCCAAGCTGTTCCGTGCCAGCGGAAACTGAGGAAGGAGCGGCTCTGCTAGTGGACCAGGATAGTCAGGTAAGCGTTCTTGATTTTCAGACTGGTAAACCAGTGAAGCAGATCCCTAAAAAGGTGTATGCCTTCAATTTTGAAGTGTCTGTATTCTACGTGGGCGTTTTAGGTTTCTGAGGTTGATGACTGGGCGAAATTCCCCAGTCTTCTTTCTGACCAGGAAGATGGTGCTAAGGAAACCAGTTGAATAGTGCCCTTGGTATGCATATTCCGTTTAGCATCGATCAGACAAGCGTTTGCCTCCATTGCGCGGTGTCAATCGCTGGACCGGAGTTGTCTCGAATTCTATGCAGTAGCCTGCAACAGTTTGTAGGGAGCATCTTCTGCCTCCTCGACCACATTCTGATCCCCTGGAGTAAAGGAATCTCTGGCGACCAGCCGTATCTGGGTAGAAAGGCTGTGTCCTGATGGTGCATGGGCCCGATGGCCAGAAGCGGCTGGTTGCACGGCCTCTTTGCCTACCAGCCCTGTCAAAAACACTCCTGGTATTAGTTCCGCGGAATACTTTCTGCATGTATGATTGAGCTTTATTGAGGGATGTTGACCCTCTTGAGTTCTTTGAGAAAGGCCTCTCCAAATGGTTTACCCTATGCCAGGGGTCCGAGCTTTTTATCTCCCAGTTCCACAAGCTTATCGTCAATGTGGTATAGTGCTGCTCGGCGTCTCTCGAATGAGAGAGCCACATTAGTATTCCCGATAAAGCAGAAGCACCGTTGTGCCCACTCACGCACTGTATTTGGGGTAAAACTATCTGCTGTACATAAACATCGTCCTCCAGATCCATCACTCTTGCCAGAGGTCCGATGGAGTCCAGGAGTTTATCCTGCGCCCCTTGAATCCACGCTCCACCCCTTTACGTGGGTCCCGACTCCCATGAGACATGAAAGCCAGCATAAGCTAATCGAAGTCTGGTGTGTGAGACACTTTGTCAAGTAGTATGGGGGAGGGCACTCATTCCTCATGTGTTTCCGCACCTCCTTGTCTAAGGGATTTCTGAGCCAGAAGTGCATACATTTTGCAAGGTGCTCAGGGGGAATCCATTCTTCCGAACAGGGATGTCGGATGATCCTGTGGTCGAACATCAGGAGGCCACAGGCATCCAGGAAGACCTCCAAGTCCTCCTGTGGCGGGTCCGTAGACATGATCTTGAAACCCTGGAGCTCACCCAGGTATGCGTCCTTTCATGAACGGGTCAGATTTGGGCTCAGAGGCCACTGCCTGCCATTCATCCAGCACCAAAAGTGCCTGAGCTGGTCCTGTGTCCTCTTCCGAGAAGGAAACCTGTGCAGGCCTGTGGTCTCACCTTTCCTGTTCCGTTTAGGTGGACGTGAGCAGTCCCTGGAGGAATCAGGGTCCTCTGAGTCTGCCACATAATGGGCCCTTTTGGACAAGGGCTTGGCGCCATCATGTTCCGTAGGGAACATTTGGAAAAAGCCTTCTCCATAGAGGCAGCCACCGCTGCAGAGATCATGGCCTGCAAGTCTGATGGATTCTGTGTCTCTTCCATGGTCACTTGCTAAACTCACTCGGGGCTCACCCGGTGGATTAGAGCATGAGGGCAGGTAGTGTGTTGGCACGGAGGGTAGGAGAGGCCTGGGGACCAGGGGAGTGGTATGGAGACAGGTGTAGGTTAACCTGTATATTCGCATTCGGTAGACCGGTATAAGCAGATGGAGAATGTTCTTAAAATCACTGGGGCTCACCCAGGAGGTCTGAATCCTGCATAAACGGGTACGTTCAGCAGCACGGAAGTGGGGGCTCACCCCGGCCAGAATAAGGGACCCAACTGGACTGAACCAACCCCGAACGCAAAGCACAAACCTGGACCTGGTCCCACTGATATCAACTGAAGGGAGTGTAGAAGTACTATCTGGAAAGAGGAGTAACGTCTGACATAGTAGCAGGATGAACATCCGCAGTGTTCCGTTCAACTGGCGAAACAAAGATGGTGCCGATGGCCTGTCCCCGAAATCGCGGGAAGTTAAGCACCTCCCTGAACTACGTGAGGGGAGGGCATTTGTGAGCCGAACCTGAGAAGCGGGACGTAAGAAAAAAAACTGAACACGCGCGGACGCCTAGAAATGCCTGGCATACATGCGCGAGAACAAATCCAACTGCGAGCGCCTGGAAGTAAGGCGTTCGCGGCTATTTAGCTGAACGCCTGGGTGTTCGTCTGCAGAACAGACTCCTGCCCACGAACGCCTGGAAACAGGCCTTCATACACGGATGGGAAGATCGTCGTAGGGGAGAAAAATCCTGCGCAATGGCGCGGGAAGGGTGGGTGCCCGCAAACAGGAACTATACCGGGAACCCAGAAAAGCAGGGTCCTCCACAGACTGAAGCCCAGGGCAAACAGAAAAGCCCTAGAGACCCCAGAAGGAAGAGGGGCACCAGAGGAAAACGAGGTAGGAAGAGGGAAGGCTTCAAAAGTGAGGCAGCAGTAGCCACTTGAGGGTGGTAAACACAGGAAGAATTAAGTGTATAGAATTGTCCAAACAGTCAAAAGTGAGAGAAACTAAAGTGAATAGAAGACAGAGGATAACCACAACCCTGTACTTATCTTGTGATGGAGCAGCAAAGAAAGAGGAATCGCTGCAGTGAGACATGCCTCTTATAACCTATGCTTGTTTGTGATTGGTTCTCAGTTTTTCCATTACTTTTCTTTGCTGCTGTGGAGTTGGTTAAGGAAGATTATGTAAAATATGAAGCCTCCTGTCATGTGGTAAAATTATATCACCTCATTGTTTGTACTGCACTTTTTTGGCATATTGTCTCTAAATTATTATTATTATTATTATTTATTTTTTTCCCCTCTTCCTCCTTCTCATTTCCTAACATTTAATGTATTTTCAGACTGCAGGTATTGGTGCATCAGCTCATCTTGTGAATTTTAAAGGAACAGACACTGTAGCTGGTATTGGATTAATAAAACGATATTATGGAACGAAGGATCCAGTTCCAGGGTTCTCTATACCAGCTGCTGAGCACAGGTAGCATTACCTTTTTAGTATGTAATTCCTCAGATATGTTGTGTCCTAAACAATGGAGCAGTAGACCTGCTTTGTAGAACTAATATTTTCTTTTATTGAAATGGTAACTGACGAGTTATTTTATTAAAAGTAAATATATATATTATTTTAGTAAATATACCTCCACAGGTTTTTTTTGGTTTTTTTGTTGTTTTTTTTTACCTGTGCTGAAGAATGCCCAAACAGAGGTTTCTCTGCCAATCTCCTTCAATTATTTTAAAGCTCTTCCAGTAGTAACTGAAGATATGTCCCTATTTTCAAAAAAAAAAAAAATTGTCCCTACGTTTGCTAAAAATGGCCACCTAGTTACCAGTAGAATTTTTTATTTTTTTTATTAAAGTTTTTGTAACATGTTAATGATTTAATGGGGTTTTTTTCAGTTTCTTTGCGGTTTGTTTTTCAGTACAATAACTGCCTGGGGAAAAGACCATGAGAAGGATGCGTTTGAACACATTATTACCCAGTTTTCTTCTGTACCAGTTTCTATTGTCAGTGATAGCTATGACATTTACAATGCATGTGAGAAAATCTGGGGGGAAGACTTAAGGAGTTTAATTGAATCAAGAAGTCCTTCTGCACCCCTAATAGTCCGACCAGATTCTGGAGATCCTCTTGATACTGTATTAAAGGTAAAGTGTTCAAATTTGATTTTTATTTTTTTCCCATGCTGTATTATTATTTTACAGACATACAGATCACCTGAAGTATCAAATTCCTAAAGGGTTTTAGGGACAATTTATATATTTATATAAATTGTGCACACCATATAGTATTAAATTAACTTATAATACCAAACTTTTGTAAGTTATACTATTTGTTTGCAAATAAACAATTAGGCATTAAATAACTAGACATTGAATTGTAGCGAATTAATAATCTAATAGTTATACTCACAGCTTGACTACATTTTTGCCTCCACTCCAGAAAAACTATAGTATAGTTCTGCTTTCTAATTTACAGCAATTTAATGTTTAGTTATAAACTACCGTACTTGGATTTGCTAGAAGAGAACTTCCCAAATGTTGTTTTCCACAAGTATAATTTGGCCCAATGGTATAAATAGGTGCATGATATTGTACTCCTATTCACATTTATTTTATTTTTGTCTCAGGTGTTGGACATTTTAGGGAGGAAGTTCCCATTACAAGAAAACTCAAAAGGATATAATGTTTTGCCACCTTATATACGTGTGATTCAAGGAGATGGTGTGGATATAAACACATTGCAAGAGGTAAAGACCTCTTGTTCAGCATTTGTTTGCAATTTGAATGTTACATTATATGCTATTGATGGAACATTAGGGCGCTAGCATTCTGCTCAAATGCTCTGTAAATGCTGATTTACATATTGATATTTTAATAAGTATGTGTAGCATTTTATAAAGCTCCTTCCTGTGTGCCTGCATGATGACACATAAGGGAACAAGAGAAAGGAGGTATAATTAAGCTTTCCCTTCATTGTTATGCTTTTTCCAGTCTCTTCATTTGAAACTACCAGGACGTGTATCTTCTTTGTAATGGGCGTGCATACAAGTGCAAAATGTAGGAATGTTCCCGGTTAGGAATGTTGAATGATCGCTAATGGGACATTGTTACATATGGCAAGCCCATTAAAGCACCACATTTTTGGTAATTCTACTTTAATCTGCTGTATCCATTCTAGTAGTTCTTATATTGTGTGTTACCCCTCCCAACCTGAGCGCTGTTTCCAGCAATATTCTCTGGTGGGATCTTTATGCTGCCATTGCATATGACCAGGAAAAGTAAACTACGGTAAGTAGCAATACATTTTCTCCTTTCCTGGCCATATCTATGGAAGCACAACAATCCGTAATACCCAAGCAATAACCAAAGGAGGGGAAGGAAACATACAGACTCCAAATTACCAAATGCAAGTGTATTAACACAATCAAAGGTGACAACCAAACGTAAGAAAAATGGAAAATAATAAATTGAATACAGAAAGAAAACTTTTGCCAAAATTATCAAGTTGCCAATGTCCAACTGGTAATGTATAATGAAGTTGTTAACTGAGGGCCGAGTAGCTGCTCTAAATAAGAATTCTGAGGAGATTTAAGCTGTTGCAGCCCAGGAGGATGAAAGGGACCTGATAGAATGAGCCTTGAAGCGGCACTGTCATGCCGAGCTTATCTTTCCCCGATCGCTTCCTCTTCTCTCCCTCTCTCAGGATCTGTTCTTCATTTCTTCCTATCTGATCTAGTTTTCTTTAACCCCTTAAGGACACATGACATGTGTGACATGTCATTATTCCCTTTTATTCCAGAAGTTTGGTCCTTAAGGGGTTAAAACATAGGGACAAATTAGGGACTATTTTGTCTTATGTATTTTTCCTATGCTTGACCAGCTTTGACCCAGGGAAGGAACTCCATTTCCTGTGGTCAAAGCAATTTCCCACAATACTCACCTTCTTCCTGCTGCTTCATTCGGCGTTCAAACGCTAGTGAAACTACGAAATTTTGTCTTAACAGAATGTTAGTCCATTCGTATTAGGACTTAATTTGGGATTTTTTGTTTGGATCGTTATTTCATTCGAATGAATGAAACGCCCATCCTATTCATGCTGCGGATGCATCTTGCAGCCACTTAGTAAATAGCTTCCTAATTTCCACAGTATTAGGGAGCTATTTACTAAAAGGCTGAAAGACCAAAATTATTGTTTCAGCTAAATTTACTAATACTAAGTAAAGATTACTTTATATTAGTAATTTATCTACCCCTACTCGCTATACAGCGAATAAGAGCGTGTCTACTGAACAGCGAGCAGCCACTGGCTGCTCACTGTTGTAAAAAAAGACCCCCCACTTCTCCCCCTTAGTGTGGCACCTATAAAAAGAATTAACTGGGGGGATATAGTATCCCGCCTCCTGAGCCCCCACTCATGCACCAAGAGTGGGGGCCACTAAACAAAATAGGGGACATAGTGTTCTCCTTTGGCCCCCATCCATGAGTGGCAGGTGGGGGCCCTAAATGACTTGTAACTTAGGGCCCCCGACCTGCCGCTCACGGGTAAGGGCTGGGTTGTGTGAAGGCAGTAGGTCCACACACCCCGTTGTCGTGTAGAGCCTCCACCGGCCGCTAAATGTAAAAATAACCCACTGTAAGCAGCCAATGGCTGCTAACTGTTTAGCAGATGTGCACCTACTCACGGTATAGCGAGTAGGGGCAGATTAATTACTAATACTAAGTAATCTTAGTAATACGAAGTAATCTTTTGGTCTTTCAGCCTTTTAGTAAATAGCTCCCTAATACTGTGGGAATAGCCACGAGTAGGATTGGAGTTTCATTCATTAACCCCTTAAGACCGCAGGACGTACTATGCCGTCCTTATTTTGGTGGCTCTAAACGCCGCAGGACGGCATAGTACGTCCTGGGCGGTCTTCAGCCCCACGTGGCCGGCGGAACATGGCCGCTGCAGATCGCGGTCGGGGGGCATGCCTGGCCCCCCAGGCAGCCCCCCTGTGCCTGGGGACCGCGGTCTGCAGCTTCCGATCGCAGTGACAGGCTGTCACTGCGATCGGTATTTACCATGTGTCAGCCGATTTTAAAATCGGCTGACACATGGAGCCGGCGGAATTCTCTGCAGCAGATCGCGGTCGGGGGACATGCCTGGCCCCCCAGGCAGTCCCCCTGCGGTCAGTGACCGCGATCTGCAGAGTATGATCGCAGGGAGAGGCTGTCTCTGCGATCTGAATGCAGAGACAGCCTCTCCCTGCGATCTGATCGCAGTGACAGCCTGTCACTGCGATCAGAGTTACTATGTGTCAGCCTATTGGCTGACGCATAGTAACTGCAGGCAGGATCCCCCTGCAGATCGCGGTGGGGGGCATGCCTGGCCACCCAGGCACTCCCCCTGTGGCCAATTACCGCGATCTGCAGGAGGTGATCACAGTGACAGCCTGTCACTGTGATCACTGATCCTGTGTGTCAGCCAGTGATGTAAAATCACTGGCTGACACTGTCTCTGCCCCTCTCCTCCCCTATTAACCCCTTAATGTAAAAAAATAAATAAATTAGAGTTAAAAATAAAATACACTTACATCATTTATATATATATTATATATATGATCTATATATAATATATATATATATACGCACACATTTACACATACACTAAGTGTATTTTAATATTTATATATATAATTATATATATATATATATTAATATCAAAATACACGTAGAAGGATATTGATTAAATATATACATAATTATATATATATATATATATTATAATAAAAAAATATGTAAATACGTAAAAAAAAAAAATTTTTAAAAAATAATTAAAAATATATATGTGTGTAATTTCGTTCTAACTGTATTTTGATGATATATATATATATATATATATATATATATATATATATATCTATCTATCTATATATATAGATCAAAATACACGTAGAACGAAATAATATACCCAAGTATATACGTATACATCACTATATGTATACCTATATATAAATAAAAATAATAGTAAAAAAATTATATACATATATATACATATATATATATATATATATATACACACACGTGTATATATAATAATTTTACATATATATTTATGTAATAATTTTACATAATTAGGTATCCTAATTAATTACAATTAGCGGGACCTGCCTAACAACCCAGGCCGAAAGTATAGGGAATTTAATTTGCTAGCACTATATTTAACCCTATAACTTTCCAAGACACTATAAAACCTGTACATGGGGGGTACTGTTTTACTCGGGAGACATCGCTGAATACAAATATTTGTGTTTCAAAACCGTAAAATTTATTACAACAATGATATCGTCAGGGAAAGTGACATTTATTGCCTTTTTCGCACACAAACGGCACTTACACTGACGATATTTTTGCTGTCATACTTTTTACTGTTTTGAAACACAAATATTTGTGTTCAGCAAAGTCTCCTGAGTATAACAGTACCCCTCATGTACAGGTTTTATGGTGTTTTCAAAAGTTACAGAGTCAAATATAAGGCTTGCGTTTCAGTTTTTTCACAATGAAATTCGCCAGATTGGTTACGTTGGCTTTGAGACCGTATAGTAGCCCAGAAATAAGAATTACCTCCATAATGGCATACCATTTGCAAAAGTAGACAACCCAAGGTATTGCAAATGGGGTATGTTCAGTCTTTTTTAGTAGCCACTTAGTCACAAACACTGGCCAAAATTGGCTTTCAAATTAGTTTTTTGCATTTTTCACACACAAACAAATATTAACGTTAACTTTGGCTAGTGTTTGTGACCAAGTGGCTACTAAAAAAGACTGGACATACCCCATTTGCAATACCTTGGGTTGTCTACTTTTGCAAATGGTATGCCATCATGGGGGTAATTTTCATTCCTGGGCTACCATACAGTCTCAAAGGCAACATAACCAAACTGGCAAATTTCAATGTGAAAAAACTGAAAAGTGTAACATGCTATATTTGACCCTGTAACTTCCCAAAACACCATAAAACCTGTACATAGGGGGTACTGTTTTACACGTGAGACATTGCTGAATACAAATATGTGTATTTTATTGCAGTAAAAGCAAACAGTATTATGACATTCACAGTTAGAATGTCACATAGAACTAAGAAAATTTTAAAAAAATCATATTTTCTCTCATTTTTTTATATTTTATTCATATTACGTTATGTTCCATACCTAAATATTGGATGTTAAATGAAAGCCCTGTTTCCCCTGAACAAAATGATATATAATAAGTGTGGGTGCATTTAATATGAAAGAGGTAAATTATTGTTGAACAGACATATAGTCAAAATCTGTGGTTTGTTTACATTTTTTTTGGTTCACAACTTGTACATTTGGCTGCGGTCTTAAGGGGTTAAAATGAAATTCCGATCCAAACAAAAAGTCCTGAATTGCATCCTAACATGAATGGACAAACTGTTCTCATTCTGTTAGGACGAAATTCTGCAGTTTTGCCAGCATTCAAACACAGAATGAAACAGCAGGAGGTGAGTATTGTGGGAAATTGTTTGTTTGACCACAGGAAATGGGAGCGAACTTAGCTCCTCCCCTGAGTCAAAGCTGGTCAAGCGTAGGAAAAATACATAAGACAAAATAGTCCTTTCTTTATCTTATGTGTTAAAGAAAACTGGTTCAGATAGGAAGAAATAAAGAGAAAATGGTGGGTGGTGAAGGTGATAATAGGTCACAAATCTAGTGTAGGCAAGCCACTGTCTTAAGGTCACTCCCAACCTTTATACAAAACCAACACAATGTCTGAGCACTACTTCAGACAACAGGGCGCCACAAACCACTATAAATATATATTATAGGAGATTCACATAAATAAAAGGCAATTGATGGAAATGCAAAGTCCACTTTATTGAAAACAATAATGCATAATAGTGCAATGTGCACAATGTATAAAATAATTAAAATCAATGAATACACAGCCAAGTTGGCCAAGAGCCCCTATGGATAGCAGCTATAAACATACAAGTAACTTAATAATGCAAAGTGCTAAAGTGCAATAGTGCAAGGGTGCAAGATATAAATAGTACTGCTCCACAGACTGAAAACAGCACAGTGCACACACTTGCTATATCGAATAAAAAACAAAACAAGTACATGTAGAAAAAAAGACTGCTATACCAAGAAAACAGGGCTCTTGTGGATACTCGATGTTCAATGCTCAACTCATTTTGTCGATGTCGAACTTTCATCAGGACAGATGGTTATCCTGATGAAAGTTCCTGAATGGAACTGAAACGTTGACTGTTACACTTTTTTGTAAAAGAAGTTCCTAACAAAGCTACCTGGGAGTGCTGATTTTTTTTCTTTCATGCATTTAGTGCAATCAAGCACTGTAACTGTAAGTAGGAGTGCAAGGCCTTGCAAAAGTATTCACCTTGCAAGGCCTTGCAAGGTGCCTTGCAAAAGTATTCACCCCCATTGGCATTTTTCGTGTTTTGTTGCCTCACAACCTGGAATTAACATGGATTGTTTGAGGATTTGCATCATTTAATTTACAGAACATGCCCACATCTTTGAAAATGTTTTTTTTTTTTTTTCATTTATTGTGAAGCAAACAAATAGGACAAAATAATAGAAAAAGTCAATGTGCATAACTATTCACCCCCCTAAAGTCAATACTTTGTAGAGCCACCTTCTGCGGCAATCACAGCTCCAAGTCGCTTTGGATAAGAGCTTGCCACATCTTACTGTTATGGTACTTTTTGAAAGTAAACCAAAATGTTCAAAGTCTATCTGTTCCTGTCCAAATCAATAAAATTAAATTGCGTATATACGCTGAAGTAATTAAGTCTGACACACGAGGTTCAGGTCAAAATAACTTCGAGAAAGTTTATTGGCAAGTGAAGTAAAAGCGGGCGCGCAGGCCCTTTTAAGAGGCATTTTGCGTCATCATTGATTATTAGAATATCAGCAAATAAACATCATCAATTGGATTAATTGTTAAGTGACGGAGTTAGTGTCTTACCTATTGGTTAGTAAAATTAAGAGGTTAGTCCCGTGCCCACCCATCAGAGGTGGGATTATTCTGGACACGGGTGGGGGACAAGGGGGTCCTAAGCGTCATTTTACACGGTCAGTGATATCAGGCTTTATGTCCAGGTGCAAGGTCTCTTATGAATAGAACATTTCATTACTACTGTGTTCTCGTGGCCTTCAAACTGTACTATCTTACAAGCTCTTAAGGAGTAGCCAGCAAGTCTTAAGGAGTAGCCAGCACCTCCTGGTACTTGTCCTTGAAGGAAACACGGTCTTTGTCTACTGTATTAATTGGGTTGAGAAGTTCAGTCACGTAATGTAGTTTTAAAATGAACAAGTTAAGTCATGAGGACAAAATGGAGGATTGAAGAAGTCAGGTTAGGAGGACAAAATGGAGGAAGAAGTCACAGTATAAAGTTAAAATGGAGTTAGTACAATAATTCAATACAAGTACAATAAAGATTTTTAATAATTCCACATCAGTCCCCCCTATGAAATGTTAGATTCTAAGAGATAAAACTTTATTATGTTAGTATCAGAAGACGTGTTAACCCAAAGGCACAGAAACCCCGTGGCTGCTAGCTAGATGTTAATGCAAAGTGCAAGGCTGTCCCTAGATCTGACCCTAATAGGCTAACCATCCGTCAGTATGGCTCTCGAACGCTTCACACCCAAGGGTATCCCATGGCAGCTAACCCACCACTTCTCCACATGGGGCCTTTACCATTCACTGACAGATGCTGTCCCTAATCTAGTCCCTTCCTAGAATTCCTGCACTTTATCAACAAAGGGGATAATTTGCAGCGGCAGACAGGGTGAGTTGATGTCTTGGAATTCTTGGTCATCAACTTCGAGATGGGTCAAAGTGGGTGCTGCTTGGTCAACAGTCTTCATGAGGGATTTTCTCAGACATGGGAGGACACAACAAAAGAGAAGAGCAAAAATAAAAAGAAAAATTAGTATAGCCATACCAATCTGCATTAAAGCCTTTTGCCATCCTGTCATCCAACCAAACCATCTTTCCCAGGGATCTTTTATCCCAGAATTCCTTTTTAACTCTTCAGACAGGTCATTTAATTTTTCTATAGCTAGTGTGACTTTACCATTAGGGCCTGTGTTTTCTGGGATGTAGGTACAACATGTCATAGTGTCGGGCAAAATCTTACAAACCCCTCCTTTTTCGGCTAAGATCATATCTAGGGCCATCCTATTCTGAAAAGTCATTTGGGATGTGGCCTGTAACTGTTCGGCCAATCCCTGGAGGGCGTCTCTGGTGTAATTGACAAAACGCTGTTGATTATAATAAATGTAATTTATCCAATTTAGATTCTTGTTTGCGGTAACTATGGTAAAAATTGATTCAAATCCTGCAGCAACTTCATCCCTAGCTTTAAACTCATTGGGCACCCCCCTGGGCACTCCAATGGCATCAATATATACATGAGGATCAAAACTTCCTTTCACTGGGGCGTCACGTTTAACCTTAGTGTGGCTGAACTCATGGGTGTTGAGGTGTGTGTCAGAAATAATATGTATAGGCATAATGGCCTTAGTCAAAGTACACTCTCCCCACCATTCTGTGTCCATTCTGGATCTTAGCTGTAAATCCCCACACAACCAATAAATGTCCCCTAGTGACCTAGTGTGATGTTGCAGCAAACGTACAGGGACAGTTCTGTATGTAGCACAATAGCCTTTGGAAAAGTTACCTACAAATTTACCAATACCATCGTACATGGCATAGCAAGTGTAATTAC
Source organism: Pelobates fuscus (assembly GCF_036172605.1). Classification (NCBI taxonomy): domain Eukaryota; kingdom Metazoa; phylum Chordata; class Amphibia; order Anura; family Pelobatidae; genus Pelobates; species Pelobates fuscus. Next base: position 221,777,720 of record NC_086319.1, read on the forward strand.
CTTTATATACGGTAATACCATCAGGGGGTTTGACGTCTTTGGCTAGAAGAGGATACTCCTTTGTCCATGCAATACATATGGACCTGTTAAAATTATAGTGATAGGCAAAAAGGCTTAAAACACATTCTTCTATATCTACGGGTAGGATTAAAGGTACGGTACCCAGGTGAGGCCGGGCACCTCCACACACATAACATGCGGTTCTATTATGCTTATTAGCATTATATTTCATCCATTCTAACCATAAATTTACATCATTAAAACCTGTTTCAGCGGCCATGGTATCTTCAAAAGTGGGGTTAGCAATGGCCATCATGTCCTGAAAGGTCTGGATATGGGGCTTTAATGGGTTAGGGACCATATGGGTGGCCCCTTGCCACTCAGAAGAGTTGCACATATCTTTGAGGTAGAAATGCCCTAATTTCTGGTAGGAACCCTTTTTCCAGTACATTCCCATCACATACTGGTCTGCATCTGTTGGGCTTGGGCGCTCAATGTTAAGGATTAATTTCATTGGTGTGCTCCCCCCAGGCTTTCTCAAAGTCATTCTCTGGAGAAGCGATCTACCACGATCATCTACTTTAGCTATGGCACTTTTTGGTTTGTAACCCCAGGCAGGCCCGGCATTCCACCCCGCCGCCCCCCAATGGTCACAATTGTGCCCCCATTGCTTGTCAACTACACAAACATATGGGTCTTTCGAATGAGGGATATCTCTATAGATGCTCTGGATTTGTGGTGTGGGAAATGGGCATTCTACAATATCACAGTAGTCAAAGGTATAAGTAGCCACCTGGGTGCATGATGAATTATACCAGAAGGTGTACCCACTAATGTCTTTGGTAATGGCTACTTGCTGGGCCTTCATAAGGCTAATTAAGGGGAAGATGTACCAGAGATACATGTTTGTGCGATATTCGCCTCCTCTGGGGCAGGAGATTTCTTGCAGTGGGAAGCGTGGATCCAATTTGGCCTACCGGCCAATTTGACGGAGGTTGCGGTAATCAGGAGGACTTGGAATGGACCGTCAAATCTTGGTTCTAGGGTATTTTTCCGCACAAACTTCTTAACCAGGACCCAATCTCCGGGGAGTAGGTTATGGGAACCTGTATCCAATTCGGGATCTGGAATTGAAGAGAAAACTTGGGCATGTATTTTGTTTAGGACATTTGCAAGTTCAGTTACATAGTCTACTAAAACATCTGATTGGAGCTGTAACTGCTGTGGATAATAACAACCTAGTCTGGGTGCTGTCCCAAATAGAACCTCATATGGGGACAGTGAATGCTTCCCTCTAGGTGTGTGCCTAACACTAAATAAAGCTATTGGCAGGCTTTCTGGCCAGGGCATCTTTGTTTCTTGTGACATTTTTAACATTCTGGTTTTTAGGGTGCCATTCATGCGCTCCACTTTACCACTACTTTGTGGGTGGTAAGGGGTATGGAAGGCCAGAGTCACCCCTAGAGCAGTCCAAATTTCTTTAGTCACAGTTGCTGTAAAGGCTGGGCCTTGATCACTCTCAATGACTTCTGGGAGTCCGAATCTGCATACAATATCTGTAATTAGGCGCTTTGCGGTTGTCTTTGCAGTGATATTGGCCACTGGGTAGGCTTCTGGCCAGCCTGAGAACATGTCCACTATTACTAATGCATATTCATGGGGCCCACTCTTGGGCATTTGGATGTGGTCAATTTGAATTCGTTGGAAGGGGTACATGGGCTTTGCCAGGTTCTTTGCAGGCACCTTGACTGGTCTTCCTGGATTGCATTTTGCACAAATGACACAGGCCTTACAGAAGCTGCTGATCAATGTTGTGATTCCGGGTGCTTCATAATACTTCTGTATGAGGGCGGCCATCAGTTCTTTTGACAGGTGTGCAGGCCCATGTGCCCATTGGACCACTGCTGGGTATAAATTTCTGGGAAGACAAAATTTGAAGTTGTTGTAATATATTCCGTCCTTTTGGACAGCTCCTTTCTTTTTCCATTTCTGGATTTCCTCAGGAGTGACTGCAGCTTGTTGTTCTTGTAAAATTCGCAAATCAGTAGGAAGAGTTTGCAAAGCAAAAATAGGGACTTCTTCTTCTTCTTCTTCTTCTTCTTGTCCGGACACTTCTTCATCCACTTCCTGCAGATCCCTGGCCGCTAACTTAGCAGCTTGATCAGCCAAATGGTTGCCCTTTGCTTCATCTGTATCCAATTTCCCATGGGCCTTAACTTTCAAAACGGCCACTTCTTTGGGGAGTAGGAGGGCATCCATTAGCTCCTTGATCGCAGTGCTGTGTTTGACTGGTGTACCGGCGGTGGTAAGAAATCCTCTAGTCTTCCAAATTAGGCCGAAGTCATGTGCCACACCCAGGGCATATCTTGAATCTGTATAGATGTTGGCACGTTTTCCTTCGGAAATTTTGCATGCTGAAGTCAGAGCCTGTAATTCAGCTTCTTGCGCAGACATTGCTGGCGGTAAGGATGATGATTTAATGACTTCATCTGTTGTGGTTACGGCATATCCTGTGTGATATGTTCCACCTTCATCGGCATATCTCGATCCGTCCACAAACAGGGTAAAATCCGGATCTGGTAGTGGGTTCTCATGCACAGTTGGTAAGTGCACTGTTTCCATTTTCATCTGTTCAAAACAGTCATGAGGTGTTTCTGGGTCATAATCATTCTTTATGACCAGATCTTGGAATTCCTTTTCCAGGAAATGGCGTGGCCATGCTTCTAGAAGGTCAGTTGTTGGGTATTTGACAATACCATTTTCCTGTAGCTGTTCTTCGTTCATGGTGGCCCATAGTTTTGCCATGGGCCCAAGATCATTCCATGACCTTGTCTTCAACTTGGTAACAGGAATATGTGGGATAGCAGTATCCCAATGACGGTAAAGGTAGTTAAGTTGTTGAGGTAGCTGGATCAAGACCATGCTATTGCCTTCAGAGTCACAATAGAAGTCTTGTGCAGTGAGCTTTACATCGGTCCGGTGGTAAAGCTCATCTTCATAGCAAGGTTCAGGAGTAATGTTCGGTTTGTACCACATGGTGCAGAAGGCGTGATCTGGGCCTTCACAGAGAGGTTGTTCGCCTTCATAAAATGTCAAATGTGGATGCATGACTTTCTTGATACATCCACAGAGCAGGTGAATGTAGGTTTCATCCGTGATAAATCCATAATAGATACCCCCCTCAGGGAGTGGAAGAAGAGTGGACGGATTAAGCACTTGACATCTTTGTATGGAAATGTTGTCAGGCAAAAGAAGATGACACTGTAAGCGCAGATGTCTGGCTGGAGACACGTGCTTGAGCTGGACTTGGTTGATGATGGCAGAAATGTCATGAGGGGCCAAAACAACCAGAGGGTGGCCAAGGACCAGGTCTGAGGTTCTTTCTATGAGTTCTCTCGCAGCAAAAACAGCCCTGAGACAGGAAGGAGTCCCTCTGGCCACAATGTCCAGTTGACATGAGAAATATCCAATAGGCCTCTGGCGACCTCTTGAGTCATTAGTTTGGGTGAGGACTCCTGTAGCATGGCCTTGTCTTTCCGAGACGAATAACTTGAAAGGTTTGGAGTAGTCAGGTAGGCCCAAGGCAGGAGCTGAAGCAATGGCACGTTTTAAAGCATCGAAATTGTCCAGGGCGTCATTGGTCAGACAAAACGGGTCAGACTTAAGAGTGTCATAGAGAGGTTGCATAAGCAGAGAGGCTTCTGGGATCCATGCTCTGCAGTAGGAAATGAGGCCTAGGAAGGCATGAAGAGACTTTGAAGTCCTTGGAGGTGGAATGTCTAAAACAGCTCTTACCCGGTCCCGAGTAAGATGTCTGGTACCTTGAGATAGGCAATGTCCAAGGAAGATCACTGAAGATTGACAGAATTGTAGCTTGATGAGTGAAGCTTTGCATCCTTGTTCTGCCAAATAGCACAGGAGACTAAGTGAACACCTTTCAGTAGTGGGTACATCATCTCCACATAGCAATAGATCATCCACATACTGAAGCAGGACAACTTCTGGGTGCTCAGCTTGCCATGGGTCAAGGATGGTGCCCATGGCCTTAGCAAATTGACTTGGAGAATTTTGTGCCCCTTGGGGCATGACAGTCCAGGTATACTGTTGCATTTCATGAGTGAAAGCAAACAGGTATTGACAGGACGGGTCCAGTGGGACACTGAAAAAGGCATTGGCCAGGTCAATAACTGTAAAGAATTTTGCAGATGGTGGGACTCCAGAGAGCAGAGTATGAGGATTTGGTACAAGAGGGGTGTCCAGGACGGTAGCTTCATTAACAGCACGGAGGTCCTGGACCATCCTGTACTTCTCTGGTTCACCCTTTGGAGTTTTCTTTTTCACAGGAAATAACGGGGTATTGCATTCAGATTTACATTTTACCAGGGCACCCTTCTCCAAGAGTGCCTTGATGTGGACAGAAATTGCAGCGGACTGTGCTGGTTTTAATGGATATTGTGGTTTTCTTGGTAACTTAGCTCCTGGAATAAGCTTTACCACCACAGGGGGAACATTTAGGTGACCTATGTCCTCTGGGCCTGAGGACCATAACTTAGCGGGCACCTGTGTTTTTAATTCCTCTGGGAAATTGGACCTTAATTCTGCTGCCTCCTCACGGGGCTTTTCTAAATGCAGCATCAGAGGCAAAGAGCATAGGGCTGAAGTGTCTGATACAGACAGAGGCGTAAACATTTCTACCTGCCCATCCGGGGTAAAAGTGATGGATGCTTGCAGGCGTGAGAGAACATCAGCACCTAACAGGTTAATGGGGCATGTGGAGGATACTACAAAGCGAGCAAGCAGGCTAGAGCCAACTCGTAGTGGAGTTGTTAAAGGGCTACGTCTTGGCTGGCCATCCACTCCAACACAAGAGACATCAATACTGGACAGGAAGGATGGGTCTGGCAGGTCTTGTTCTCGTAGAACACTACGGGCTGCACCTGTGTCAACTAGAAATGTGGTGGGGTGGCCTTCAATGGGTAAAGTCACTGTGGCAAGTGGCCCCCCTTTGTCCCCTGTAGACACTGCCATGACAGGGGTCACAGACACAGGCTTGCCAATTTCCTAATCATCTGGTTCTTCAATAATTGGAATCTTTTTCTCGGTCTTGGGGCCTGGGGCAGATTTAGAGAATTTTCTGGGTGCCCCAGGTTCCTTTTTAGGTTCCGGACAATCACTTCTGTAGTGTCCCTGAGCCCCACAATTAAAACAAGTTACATCCTCTAGCTTGGCACCCTTGGTGCCAGAGGTGATGGGGGTAGCGCGGGCCACCATGAGTGGAGCTGGATTGGGTCTTCTTGGGGTCTGAACAGATTCCAGACCTCTAGCAACTAAAAGCAGGGTATCCAAAGGGACAACCTTGTATTCAGGACGTGCAGCAATGATTCCCTTGCGTATAGAGTCTTTAACACCTTGGACAAACGCACCTGACAGCATTTGTGAATGAATCTTATCTGTAAGATCAAACCCCAAATCTGTGAACATTTGATACAGTCTTGCATGAAACCTTTCCACTGATTCTCCTTTATCTTGAATAACATCAGTAAGGCCAGCAGCCTGATCCGCAAGTTTGTCCTTAGCCCATTCTCTTAATTGGGTGCAAAAAGTTACTCCAGAGGGGTAATCAACATCACTGCTGAGCAGATTTGTACTGAGGTGTCGGGCCATGCTTGGCCAATATGCATCCCCTGCTTTTATAGCACAAATGCTCAGTAGATCACGCCATGCTGCGGAATAAGTCTTTTGAATTTGAACTATCCCTCGGTAGAAGGGCATAGGCTGTTTTTCTGGGTCAGGGAGTGATTTCATTAGAGCACTAGCTTGAGTGGGATTGAAAGCAACATATTTAGGAGGGGCCTGTTCTCCCCGACCCTTGTGGCCAAAGGGGTCATCGATAGAACGATGAGTTGGGGCTCCCGCGGCAAGCTCCGATGAGACATGGGACACCCTGTCCATCTCGTCATCATCGAATTCTATGATATTGGCTCTTTTGCGTGGTGCAGGGCCTGAATGAGGTGAAAGGATCGGTGGTTGGGAACGAGCCCCAGATGCAGGGGTGGCTAGCGAGTCATAACCTGGGGATAGGTAGTCACCGGGAATTACCGGCATCAGGGCCGAACTGGGGGCCGCCATATTGGTGGCCGGAGAAGGTACTACATTAGGGTTAAGGGAAGAAGTGGCGGCCATGTTGGAAGAGGGCACATCCGGGGCAGACTGTGCCGGACTGGGCATGACCGGAACCTGGGGCGTGGCTTGGGGAGTGGGGAGTGGATATCCGGGATAGGGCAGGGCCATGGGATATGGGAAGGGGTAGGGCCAGGCTGGGGAGGGGAAGGAGGTGGGGTATTGAGCTGGGGTGGAGATGGGAGGGAACGGAGAGGGATTGGTAGGGGTGGGTGTAGAGGGAGGAGCCGGGGCAAGGGCGGAGGAGGTGGTTAGTTGGGTGGAAGAAGAGAGGAGGGGGTCATGAACAGAGAGAGAGTGTAGGGCAGGAATGGCAGATGAAATGTTAGGGGAAGGTACAGCAGGTAGTGTAGGGATGGATGAGGATGATGGGAATGTTAAAGATGGGGCAGGGGAAAAGAAAGATCCATCAGAATTCAAGACCGGGCAGACAGGGGAGGTGATGGGATGGGTACTGGGAGTGGGGAACATAGTCAGCTGGCTATCACTAATTGCTGACTGAACCTTGGGGATAGACATTCCCTGGGCGCCGGTTTTGGGCGCTGGCTGAGGATAGACCCCAGCAACACAATTATTATGATACACAAACAATTTCACACCTTTGTGATTTATCTCTTCCTCAACCCAACCTTCTAGCTGAATAGCCTTCGCTACTCTATACCATGCTTCAGCAGTCTTTAATAAACCATTATCTGTAAGTTTGCCTTTCTTTTCTGTCAGTAACCTACGCCAACTTTCTGGTTGCAATCTTCCACATGTCGGTACAGCAATTCTACATACTTTTGCAATCTTTTCAACACCTTTAACCATTTCCTCACCCTCTCTGTCTTCGACTAAATCACATGCTAACCAGCCCTTACTGGGCTTGCTTAAATCCTGTCCCATAATCCCTTTACCCCTATACCAGCGTCCTAGATATAGGGAGAGAGAAGGAAAACTGAACAAGAACGTCTACAATGCTCGACTGCCACCCGAGAATCGTGGGACTTTCTCAGGTGCGTCTTCCCAAAACGTAGACTAGTCACTGAATCCGCCTACCCGGGGTGGTAGACACGGATTGGAGCGAGGTGAGAAGTGTGTGACCAATCACTTCTCTTTCAAGAGAAATGGGAGTGGATAGTATAATAATATAGGAAGTTTAGAAAAGATGAAAGGCAAGGAAAAATCCTTAGAGACAGACACAGGAGTTCATGAGGCTCCTAATAAAACAGACAAGACAACAATACAATTGAAATACAGTGCATGCATTACAGTTCAAATAAAATCAACAATAATCCCTTTCCTTCTACATGTGCTTACTCCAAAGTCACCTTTCTCAACCTCGTAGTGTCCCCGCTCGGAGAATGACTTTCATAAGTCTCACTACCAGCGGCCAAGGATAACAGCTAACACCGGTCCGAAATCCTTTCCAGCCTCCCTCTACTCTGCAGTCCACAAGAATGTGGCCACGTCTATCCTCACTCCCGTAGTGCCCCTATAAAACCCACTTATAAGTCTCACTACCACGTGATGCGAAAAACAAGCAATACCTGCCTGAATTCCCCCAGGAAACAAAGTCCCCTGCCACAAGGCTAAGTCTCCTACCACGATTAAATAATCAGTGGACCTTCAGCTCAACTAGAGCCGACAGGTCCGGGTCAGGACGTCCCCAACTCAACTAGAGCTGGATGGTCCGGGTCAGGACGTCCCCAACTCAACTAGAGCTGGATAGTCCGAACGCGCACAGTGAAGCTAGCTAGGCTATCAAAGTGTCACAAACTTGGATCACAGGAAACTATGATTCTACACAGATCCCACAGTTCCACAAACTTCTTTTTCCTTACAGCCACAGCCACGAGGCTCCTAAAAGAAGTAAACAGGCAAAGAAGACCCCCCAGGAACACATCCACGGGTCAACCCCTCTTTTTCCTTACAACCACAGCACCGTGGTTCCTAAAAGAGGTAAAACAGGCAACAGAAGACCCCCCAGGAACACATCCACGGGTCAACCCCCCTTTATCCCAAAAGGGGTAAAATACAAACAGATAGACAGACACACAGAAGACCCAGGCAAGTCCCCTCAGGTCCACCCCCCTTTATCCCAAAAAGGGGAAAACAAGCAAGACAGAACCCCAGGCAAATCCCCTGCAGGTCCACCCCCCCTTTATCTCAAAATGGGGAAACAGGCAAACAATTCAAACACACCCAGGCAACAGATAGACTAAAATGCAGGTAAACAAGTGAGTAACGAGGCACCGGGCAAGATATTACCTGTCTTTGATGTCCTCCCGGGAAGCAGTCACAGACACGTGGACGGGTCAATCAAAGGGGCCGGAACGTACCGGTGGCTCTGCAGAAGTCTCTACCGTGTATCTGGAGGTGATCAGTCTCCCTTCCTTCCCCCTGGATTCCTCCGTCCACCCTTGTCTTCCTTAGGACGGCTCACCGGCCAGACATAGCCCGATGCCCCACGTTGGGCGCCAAGTTGTTATGGTACTTTTTGAAAGTAAACCAAAATGTTCAAAGTCTATCTGTTCCTGTCCAAATCAATAAAATTAAATTGCGTATATACGCTGAAGTAATTAAGTCTGACACACGAGGTTCAGGTCAAAATAACTTCGAGAAAGTTTATTGGCAAGTGAAGTAAAAGCGGGCGCGCAGGCCCTTTTAAGAGGCATTTTGCGTCATCATTGATTATTAGAATATCAGCAAATAAACATCATCAATTGGATTAATTGTTAAGTGACGGAGTTAGTGTCTTACCTATTGGTTAGTAAAATTAAGAGGTTAGTCCCGTGCCCACCCATCAGAGGTGGGATTATTCTGGACACGGGTGGGGGACAAGGGGGTCCTAAGCGTCATTTTACACGGTCAGTGATATCAGGCTTTATGTCCAGGTGCAAGGTCTCTTATGAATAGAACATTTCATTACTACTGTGTTCTCGTGGCCTTCAAACTGTACTATCTTACAAGCTCTTAAGGAGTAGCCAGCAAGTCTTAAGGAGTAGCCAGCACCTCCTGGTACTTGTCCTTGAAGGAAACACGGTCTTTGTCTACTGTATTAATTGGGTTGAGAAGTTCAGTCACGTAATGTAGTTTTAAAATGAACAAGTTAAGTCATGAGGACAAAATGGAGGATTGAAGAAGTCAGGTTAGGAGGACAAAATGGAGGACGAAGTCACAGTATAAAGTTAAAATGGAGTTAGTACAATAATTCAATACAAGTACAATAAAGATTTTTAATAATTCCACATCATTACCACTGGGATTTTGCTCATTCCTCCTTGCAAAACTGCTCCAGCTCTTTCAAGTTAGATGGTTTGCACTTGTGAACAGCAATCTTTAAGTCTGACCACAGATTTTCTATTGGATTGAGGTCTGGGCTTTGACTATGCCATTCCAACACTTTTACATGGTTCCCCTTAAACCACTCAAGTGTTGCTTTAGCAGTGTGTTTGGGGTCATTGTCGTGCTGGAAGGTGAACCTCCGTCCTAGCCTCAAATCACGCACAGAGTGGTACAGGTTTTGCTCAAGAATATCCCTGTATTTAGCACTATCCATCTTTCCCTCAACTCTGACCAGTTTCCCAGTCCCCGCTGCTGAAAAACATCCCCACAGCATGATGCTGCCATCACCATGTTTCACTGTGGGGATGGTGTTCTTTGGTTGATGTGATGTTTTGGGATTGCGCCAGACATAGCGTTTTCTTTGATGGCCAAAAAGTTAGATTTTAGTCTCATAAGACCAGAGCACATTCCTCCATACATTTTGGGAGTCTCCCATATGCCTTTTCGCAAACTCAAAACATGCCATTTTGTTTTTGGCTGAAAGTAATGGCTTTCTTCTGGCCACTCTGCCATAAAGCCCAACTCTATGGAGCGTACGGCTTATTGTTGTCTTATGTACAGATACTCCAGTCTCTGCTGTGGAACTCTGCAGCACCTCCAGGGTTACCTTAGGTCTCTGTGCTGCCTCTCTGATTAATGCCCTTCTTGCCTGGTCTGTGAGTTTTGGTGGGCGTCCGTGTCTTGGCAGGTTTGCTGTTGTGCCATGTTCTTTCCATTTGGTTATGATAGATTTGATGATGCTCCTGGGGATCATCAAAGATTTGGATATTTATTTATAACCTAACCATGACTTGTACTTCTCAAAACATTGTCTTTTACTTGTCTGGATAGTTCCTTGGTCTTCATGGCAGTGTTTGGTTAGTGGTGCCTCTTGCTTAGGTGTTGCAGCCTCTGGGGCCTTTCAAAAAAAGGTGTGTGTGACGGTAGTCACCATCACTGGGGATGGAAGACAGACACTATGGGTGGGCTCCCAAATTCCTTTTGTGTTTTGTCACATTGTGCCTATTATTTGTGCAGGGTATGTTGAATGTATTGCTGGTCTGTGCATCTCCCCCTCCCCCTTTTTCCTGTCCTATTGTTTCCCCAGCAGGGCGTTGTCCCAGGGACACTGCCAGACCAGTTTAATATCTCCCATCAGCCCTTGCTACTGTCTGACCCCACCCTTCCTTGTACTATAGTAATCTATGTAACCTATTGTATGTAAATGAGGCTGTTGGGGGCTTAAACTATGTGTGCTGTATTTAATAAAGAGTTGCTGTTTATCCTTCACCATGTGTCGTCTGGTGTTTGGTCCAGGGTGGAAAAGGCCCTAAGTGATCCCAGCCTCAGCTACTGGGTCTGAAGTGTTTCAGGGTCCCTGATAGCTACAAGGAAGCAGACTTGGCGGAGGTACTCGGTCAGAGTACTGGAGCTCCGTTACAGTGTGTATATGTAATGACAGATCATGTGACACTTAGATTGCACACAGGTAGATATAATTTCACTAATTATGTGACTTCTGAAGGTAATTGGTTGCACCAGAGCTTTTTATGGGCTTCATAACAAAGGGGGTGGATACATACGCACATGCCAATTTTATGTTTTCTATTTCTAAAAAATAGTTATGTATATATTTTTTCTCATTTTACTTCAACTTAGACTGTGTTCTGATCCATCACATAAAATTCAGATTAATAAAACATTGAACTTAAGGCTGCAATGTAATAAAACTGGTAGAAAGTCAAGGGGGGTAAATACTTTTGCAAGGCACTCTATATATGTCAAAAAAGATACCGTCACTTTGGGCTTTCCAAGAATTTCTTCTTTATTGATCGTTAATCCGGATCACGTTTCAGCTCCCGATCGTAACTTTCATCATTGTGTGTCCTGACTATCAATATTAACTATCGATAAAGAAGAAATCCTTGGAAAGCTCAGAGTGCCAGTATCTTTTTTGACTTATTGGAAGGCGTAGCCTGAAGTTGTGGGAGGGGTTACCCGGCTATTTAAACTCAGGCCCCCTACACCACAGGGCTGATGCTGCCTGGTTCATTTCTACTTCCGGTTCAAAGGTCATCAACACAGACTGCCTAAAACTCCAAACAAGCTGGTCTGGGCCTACTGTGGCTCCCACGCTGATCGGACCAAGTTTTTCCCTGCTCCAACAACTCCCATCCTGCTGTTCCAGCCACATGCGGTCAGAGACTCCCACGCCGATTGGTCCAAGTTCTCCCTGCTCCAGCAACTCCCATCACGCTGTTCCAGCCTCATGCGGTCAAAGACTCCCAAGCCGATTGGACCAAGTTCTCCTTGCTCCAACAACTCCCATCATGCTGTCCCAGCTACATGCGGTCAGAGACTCCCAAGATGATCGGACCAAGTTCTCCCTGCTCCAACAACTCCCATCATGCTGTTCCAGCCACATGCAGTCAAAGACTCCAAAGCTGATTGGACCAAGTTCTCCCTGCTCCAACAACTCCCATCACGCTGCTCCAGCCACATGCTGTCAGAGACTCCCACGCCGATCGGACCAATTTGTCCCTGCTCTAACAACTCCCATGACGCTGTTCCAGCCACACGCAGTCAGACTACTCTCACCTCCTCTCCAGAACTGGCCGTTCGTTCCCGCCGGCGCTATGAGACCCCTTACCAGCTTCCCGGGCCTTACCCTGGACCAAACCTCCGTGTCCACCAAGTCTGGGTACTTTCCAGCCGCATAGCTGACCTCTCACCTCACCGCAAGCTTCCGAGTCAAGTTGTTTGTTTCCTGTACCAGTCAAATCCACGAACCGTGAGTCTGCCTGTATGGGCCAAATCCATGAAAACACAATTGTTCACACGTTTACGTTCTTACATGCCGTCCATTCTGGACTTTTTCCCGTTCAGGACTTAAGTCAGTTCACCTACTCCTGCCTGCTCTGTTCCATTCCTATTCACTAGTTTCTTTTCGTCAAATTTCTACCGAACTAGTCTCCAGTCTATCTCAGTTACATGCTTCCATCCAGCGGCCACCACAATCATAGTACCAATTAGTTAGTTTTACACTGTTCCCTAATACATGAATGTCCAGGTTCTTTTTTGAAAGTATTTAGCCTGCTACTAATTATCCTTACATGCCCCCTGTAGTTCGGTTATGTTTGCTATATTTCTTGTTATTATTTACGATTGTGCACGGATATGGTCAGTTTCCCATTACTAATTCAGCTCTGGTAAGCATTTAATATTCACTACGTATATTGCATTACCATCATGTATTGCATATGTCTTATTTTATCACTCATGGACTTGGTACTGTTCTGAGGCAGTCATCAAGATCACATTTGTTACCATGTGTTATGGCCAATCTGTATACTGGCTCCCATGATAGGTATATTACATATTTGGCGGACGACCACTTATTCTCTAAACCTTTTTTGTATCACGCCACACTCCTATGTTCAGTATATGTATAGTCATGTTCCCTGGGACAAACCCTAGTGTACCAGGCTTTACCATACCATCATATGTTCCCCCTGACTCTACGTCAAAATAATCATGTATTACGCAAAAGGTTATTTACTCATCGCTGCTATATTCTACTCAAGCAAGTTCATCATCCTAACCGACCCTTGCTATCCAGGCATAGTATCACCAAACCTACAGCAAATCCACTCCTAACTGTTCTATGTTACATCAGCCAACGCTGGCACACAATTCCTCCGCCAGGCCGTACACAGGCCCACGCCCGGGGATCCTTAATTCCCCTTTCCATGCTGGCACGACCATAATTAAATATCCTAAGTCCTACCGCGATAGCTCAAAACTGCCCTCATAGCTTGGTATTCCATATCCCCCTATATGTATTTTCGCTACAGAAGTCACAGGACCAATTAGCAGTCACTCATGACTCTGCCTATCCCCCATTATTGTCGCAGTATTGGTTAAACACTCCCCATGGTCTCTGGTAGTGGCCTAGGATCCTCACCCTACTCACTTATAGGGATATTTGATTTATGTCCTATGAATCTTGTACCCACCATCGTAGGGTCAGGATTCTAACAACTATGTCCTCAGGGTACCTATTCATATACCTGTCCTCAGGTTACCTATTCATATACCAGCCTCAAGAACAACCACCCCGATTATGTGTATTTCGTTCACAGTAAGTCAAGCCCAATTCCAGTTCCAACTTGCCTCCCACCATCATTTCCCTTTAGGTTCTCCAATATCTCATTCCTCTGGCAAGGAAACCACATTCTACCCCAAGCAAGGTATGTTTACCCACCTCGCTACTACCCATCACCCGTCCCATTCTCGGATCTGGTATGTCAACTGGTGGCCTGGTTCCCAGCTATGCCAGTAACTAGCCTCATCATTATCAATTCCGTGAGGCCAACACCCATCTTCATCCGCATATGGAGTTATAGGCCCCTCGGCCCAACACATAGCTAACGCCTCACATCACCTCTCTAGGTTACGAGTTAGGGCCTCACCCAGCATGGCCTCTTGTATTGACTCTTTTTACAGTCCCCGAGAGGCCAACATTCTTGCCACACCTTTCAGTGGCCCCTGCCCACTATTCCAAATCACATGAAGTCAAACCATTGATATCCACTCTACTTGCCTCCATACATAACATCAACGATGGACTACAGAGACTGGAATCTCCACAGGCACTGATGCACATCCCAGCCACAGGACTCCCAAATCCCTCTCATGGTTATGTTATCCTTTCAAATCCCTCCCCTAGCACATCGGTTTACATTATTACTCCCTCATACTTTGTGTCCCTGACCATACGCAAAGACATCTGGAAAGGTTAATTTAGTCTCCTTACTGATGTACTCTAAGACATCGTGGGAGGCAAAGTCTTACTACTACGATGATCTGTACGTCATTCTATACACCAGAATCCCAGACTCAATCAGAAACTCACTATCCCAGAATTCATCCTAGCCTTCAGACTTTTGTGACGTAAGTGGCTCTACTTCTCCTCACCATAGAGAAGGTTTGCATCGACAACCTGGAGTTTTACCTCTAAGCACACCCTTTCCGTCACTCAGTCGACTTCTACATCAAGGTTTCCACACACCAGTTCCACACAGGTATGGTCACACTCCTGTCCGGTATTCACGAGTGTCAGAACCTTCTTTCTGCATTAATAGACCCCGCAACACAATCACATTGCTTAAGAAGGTATTCATCCATATTAATTACCCACCCCTAGCCTCAACTCATTGATTTCCTCTAAGGAATTCTCCCAGCACTATGCCAAAGGGGTTGACCAGAGCTTGGGTGGGCAAGACAGACATTTCCTATGCCTCCAAGCTTCTACCTTCAGCCATCCCAAGGGCATGTTCATGGCATTTTATGGAGGGATTGTCATGAATTTCCCACACGTGTAACTTTTAGAGCAAAGAGTAACCCCAAGCTGTTTGTCTTACTTGCTAACACACTATGTTGACTAACACTCAATATTAGCAAATGTCCTGAAGTCACCAGTTATCTTAGATAACTTTCTCACGATAGAACGCCCTCACTCCGCTCTGGTTAGTATTCACCAGACGATGGCACTTTTCCTCACTATGGGTTCCACTTTCACAAACTGACCTTCTTAGGCATTCATCTTGACACTAATAAGCTACAGAACATGTCCACCTACAGAGAAGGTACAGCGCATCGGAGTCCTGGGAACCTTTACTTCTGAAGAACAAGCGGGGAGGGGGGGGGGGAATGGATCTACAGTCCTACTGGGCACATTGAGGTTGTAAGCAGACCTACACATATGGCTCAGGTTCATACCACATTGGATTGGGGGCCAGGTTATTCCCGCCATTTCTCATCATTTCCCAGTTACATGGACCAATGCGTCCGCACACACTGATTTTACAGCCAATTTGGTGACTTTTGGTTCTGAGATGCCTGGCCAGTTGAGACTCTAAAAATAAAAAAAAATAAAAAACTTTCCATTCCTCGTCAACATTTCTTTGGAATCTGCCCCATAGTGGCCGCCTACAAGGCCTGGGGAGGTATGAGTGGATAGGGGAAACTGTCAAGTGCTTTTCTGACAATAAAGCAGCTGGCTATACCCACATTCCATGGCTTAATACTGCACTAACTCGCCTCATGGCATTTGGCAGATTTCTGGATTGAGCTGCCCTCTCTGATTATTACAACAAGTTTACCACCGATTACCATAAAACCGATATTCGTTCACTAGTCGCCATTGCGACACTCCTCTCCTTTTTGCCCACACAGTTTATAAAATCTCTCTTAACACTACAAAACTTACCTGGCTGGCTACACCATGTCTTAAGTGCCCATCCTAGTACCAAACAGTTCACATCCTCTTGCCATATGTAATACGTAGGGACAATCCTACGAACAATAAGGTGCCGGTCAAAATGTCAGACCTTTACAGGTTATCACTCACAGGACCAAATCTCAATATGCCCCTATTTAACTGCAGGGCAAACCACTCACTACAGCTAAATTCATAATGTACCTCAGAACCCTCTTAACTAGGCAGGGACTCAACCCCAATGCCTTTTCGGGACATTCCTCCAGAATCAGGGCAGCATCAGCTGCTTCCAGACAAATGTCCCTGCTAACACCATAAACATTAGGACACTGGAAATCCACAGTATAATACTAGATACATACCACAACCAGAGCTAGAGTTGAGTAGGACAAGCCTTTATGAATCTTGCAACGTAAAGATGTGTAATAAGGTATCTTATTCAACTTTTTGCCCTCTTTTATTACAGGCCTACCCGATACGTCGGTTTCGGCACACCACAACCGACTTGCTCATATATCTAACTTATCATGTATACGGCTTTTGTCCCTGACTACAAATTGGAAGGCGTAGCCTGAAGTTGTGGGAGGGGTTACCCGGCTATTTAAACTCAGGCCCCCTACACCACAGGGCTGATGCTGCCTGGTTCATCCCTCCCACCTCTCCCCTTATACATATTACTATTACAGGTGGGCCCTCTTTTATTACAGGCCTACCCGATACGTCGGTTTCGGCACACCACAACCGACTTGCTCATATATCTAACTTATCATGTATACGGCTTTTGTCCCCGACTACAAATATTATTTATGTGAATTGGTACCGGATATCAACCCTTATAATATTTTTTATTTATTTGTTGTTGGGTTTTGTTTTTTTTTGTGTGCTTTGAAAAGGGTGCCCATACGTCATGGTTGACGTCATCTCATTCGGAACTGAATTTTTCATTTCTGCCTGCGTGGAATACTGCATGACATGCCCGTTCAGATCAAATGTGTGCATTCATGGTGACTGAATGTCTGCAAAAAGTAAGGGTTCATGAAGCTAAGAACCCAGAGAGATTAGTCAAATATGGCGAAAATGCCACAAATATAACAAAGCCTTGGAACCATGAGGAAAACTTAAAATACTCAAAAAAAAAAAAAAAAACTTCTTTTTTTATGGCAGAAATGACTGCCAACAGCAATAAGACAAGGTTTGTTGCCCATAAACATAAAGCAGGATCAACCATATATGTATGAAATTAGTAAAGTAAACTCTAATTACACCAAAATGGGAAACAAAAAACTTTGGGTAGGACTGTCTATGTGCTTGCCCAAACCTGCTACCCCTTGGGTAATTGTAGAAAGTAGGGTATTGGCATGCAATGGATGCTATCCCTAGGATTATTGCTAGTTATCTGCTGGTCACTAAAAGGGTTTCTTCATTGGGGAAACATTTGCACAGGGCGGCACTTTGACGTTTCCCAAGTAAGAGAGGCCGAACTCCATGGGGCAAAGGGTAAAAACCCCTAGGTAATTCAAAAAGAAAACAAAAATAGCCGTAGAAGTGATTAAATCTGTGTTATAGGATGATGAGGGTAAGAGGGGTACAAGTTTTTGTGTGTGTGTGCGCAAGCACACGCTCTGTTATTTTTAAATAAAACCTTTCACTGCTATGTTAACTTTAAAATCGGATAATCACAATATACAAACGTTTCATTCTTAACAGGAGACTTATCTCAAACCTTTCTCTTCATTCTTTAAAGGGACCCTATAGTCACCAGAACAACTAAAGCTTATTGAATGTGTTCTTGTGAGTAGAATCATTACCTTCAGGCTTTTTGCTGTAAACACTGTCTTTTCAGAGAAAATGCAGTGTTTTCATTACAGCCTAGTGATAACTTCACTGACCACTCCTCAGATGTCTGTTAGAGATCCGTCCTGGGTCATGGCTGCCTAAAATGCATCCAAACATTCAGTATCTCCTTCCTCTGCATACAGACACTGAACTTTCCTCATAGAGATTCATTGATTCAATTCATATCTATGAGGAGATGCTGATTGGCCAGGGCTGTGTTTGAATCAAGCTGGCTCTGCCCCTGATCTGCCTCCTTGACAGTCTCAGCCAATCCTATGGGAAAGCACTGTGATTGGATCAGGCTACCACTTCTGATGTCAGCAGACTGCTTGTTTTTCTGAGGCATACAGAATGCAGAGTTACAGCTTCAGGCTTGAATACAGTAAGATTTTGCTATATTTATGGAGACATGAGGGGCCCAGGGGGGCTAGATGGTGTTTTTTTACACTATAGGGTCAGGAATACATGTTTGTGTTCCTGACCTTATAGTGATCCTTTAAGAAAAGTCTCCTGTTGTGACTAAGAGTGTACTACCCCTTGGTTGTTATAACTATGGCTAGTTGCTGCACCAGGAACTAGCTAAACTCGGATCTGTGGAATATATATATTCCAATACGATACCAGCACTTTGGGTCTTTAGATCAATCTTCTCTTTATTCCATCAAACTTTCAGAAAGTCAACATTTCAGTTGAAAATTCACCTAGAAAGATGGTAAGCTTTCATGCAAAGGAGTGCTTTCAGTGACACTGACAGATTTGAGGCTAAGGGAGAGTCTGATTGTACGGGGTAACAAATTCTAATGGAATGTTGCAGCCCTTGAAAAATCTTGCAAATAAGAGAGAACAATGCAGGAACGAGCACATGTCAGGAGAAGGTAATTTGCAGAGCGAAGGGAAGAAAAGGGGATATATTTGAGGAAAGAGGAAGTGTAGTGAGGAGTGGCGTTATTGAGGGCTTTGTAATGTTAGTGTTAGCAGTTTGAATTGGATACTGAAGGGTACAGGAAACCAGTGTAATTGGCAAACTGGTGAGGTGTGGGAATAGCAGTCAGGATGATGAGCCTGGCTGCAGCACTCATTACAGGCTGAAGAGGGGCAATGCTTGGAGTTTGCAAGGCAGATGAGAGTAAGTTGCAATAGTCAAGTCAGGAAAATAGTGCATGAACAAGTGCCTTAATTGTATCTTGCGTTAGAAAAGGATGAATGAGGGTAATGAGTTAGAAAAGGGTAGAGTGACCAAGTGGTTTCTGAACCTCCAATCATTAAATTTTTCTATGGAACATAGGGCTAGTAAATCTCAGGATAATGTGGATGATATTTTCCGTGTGTATGGCTTATTGATGAAGGCTGCTCATTCCAATAGGTCTGAGCTGGTGGGTAGAGTGTTTTGGGGATTTTTCTTTTTCCTCTCGTTAAAGTCTTGGTATATTGTGTCTCTTTAGATTGTAGAAGGTATGAAGAATCACAGATGGAGCATTGAAAACATAGCATTTGGATCTGGCGGAGCCTTGCTGCAGAAATTGACTAGAGATCTCTTGAACTGTTCTTTTAAGTGCAGTTACGTGGTGACCAACGGCCTAGGGGTATGTGGGCACAAATTCATCCAGAACTCTAAATTGCTCCTTTTTTTTGGGAGGGGGAGGGGGGGTGCTGGCAGTTTATGTGGTTATAATTTATTAAACTGAATTTATTTATCCCATTTTACATCGCTACAGAATTTTGCTGGCGCTATATAAATAATAATAATTTGAAACAATTTCAGTTTTGTTGGCATCAATACATATAGAAAATTGTTTTTAATACTTCATGAGAAGTATGCATCAGAATTTGATGTGTAGGTTTACTTGTTGATTAAAATGTCATTGGAATGAAAAATTTAATCTTAGAATGTGAATTTCTTTATTGATGCAGGTAAATGTATTTAAAGATCCAGTTGCTGATCCTAACAAACGGTCAAAAAAAGGCCGCTTGTCGTTGCACAGAACATCTTCAAATACGTATGTGACGCTTGAAGAAGGGAAAGGTGATTTAGAAGAATATGGACCAGTAAGTAAATATGTATCTCTCTCTATTTAAACGTCCCCACACTAGTTTGAAAACCTGCTGTATTATCTCTATATGCATTATTTGACAAACTATGATTTCATCTTCATCTACATGCAGATGGGAGAAGAGCATCTGTTTGTAACACGTCCTATGCACAATTTCACACTTTCATGTATGTCTTGAACATATTACGGGAACTTTTTGCACTTAGTAACTTGTGTCCCTTTTTCGAATAGCTGTGTCAAAATGTTTCCTGCACTTGCTAATTAATTGTGATCACTTAACTGAAAGTATCTTGGCCTATTACTTCTTAAAGGGACACTCCACTGCCCAAATACAAAATAATCACTGTTTAGTAGACATTCTCCAAATGAAAACTTGCATTTAATTATGCATTCTTTCATTGGAGTTATATCTAAAAAAAAAAATGCAAAAACTGCAGTTCTCTTGTCTGCTGCTTTTGGAACACTCCCCCCCCCCCCCCCTCCCCCCTATTAGACAGCCACTACAGTCTATTAGACAGCCACTAGAGGGAACTGTGCTAGAGCGTCGCTGGACGTCCTCACGCTGTGTGAGGACCTCCAGCGTCGCTCAAATCCCCATAGGAAAGCATTGAAATTAGTTTTCAATGGTTTCCTATGGGGAGACGTAATGCACATGCGCGGCATGCGCATTAGGTCTCCTCGGCCGGTGGGCGGGATCAGTCTCTTCGCCGATGCCTCAGGTAAGGGACATCGCCGCTGCCTCAGGTAAGTGACTGAAGGGGTTTTCACCCCTTCAGTAACCGGGGATTGGTGGGTGGGAGGGAGAGGGACCCTCCAGTGCCAGGAAAACTGATCGTTTTCCTGGCACTGGAGTTTCCCTTTAACTAGTTGCACAAAGCTGTATGATTGAATTTCAAATACATAGGCTGTGTTTTTTTACAGTATATAATGTTTGTTAAATACAAAACAGAAACTGCATGATATAATATAGAAATCAACAATAAATTATACTTTGAAATACAAAACTTCCTCATGAAAAAACCTGTGAAAACAAACGGGTTCAGAAACTAACTTTTTTTTTCTTTCATATATCAATTCCTCATGTTCCCCTCCCCGTCATACAGGATCTCCTCCGCACAGTTTTCAAGAATGGCGAAATCATTACTTGCTACTCATTTGATGACGTGAGATGCAATGCTGGCCTGAAAAAACAGGAGCTGGAGGAAGCAAATGATTAGATATTATTGTAAATATGTCTTTGTCACCAGTATGTGAATTCTGGGTGCACTGTATGTGAATAATTTTTAATTATTGTTTTCTGAACAGACTGAAATGTTTTGCCTACCGTTTTACCTGGATTACAATTTAATTTACATTTTCTTTTTTTCTTACTTTGTGGATGCTAAAAGCTGGGGATTTTAGAAGACCAAATAGATTTGATGTCATGTTGCTGTCTTCCTTTTTCTCCAGTTGCCTTTTTTAAAGTCTCCTTACATGTCCTATTTTGTAGATTATCACTTTTTTTGACAAGTGATTTCTTGCCATCCCTTGGCACTTATCATACATGCACATGTGTGCAAAACAAGCACTTCACAATCCAGTTTGATCATGTTTGTCAAATTACTACTAAATAAAGCCAGAAATAAGTGTATGAAGTCAGGTTAGTATATTTGTTCTCTCTTACTTGGTTCAGTTTAAACCATTCTGGCTATATCTTTATGAAAAGAAATGTTACAATCCAAAAAAACAGTTTTGTAGCGAACCTTTTTAAGTTGCCTTATTTTGTATCACATGTTTCAAGTGTTGCTTATAAGAGGGGAAAAAAATATTTGTGCTGCTATAAAATATAACTGAAGTATTGACGTATCAAATATAATAATCTGGCACTGCTTTCTGACATACACACAGCCTATTAAAAGCATATTTTTACAGGTAAATGTCTTGAGATTTAATACAGTTAATGCAATATATACATTTTATCAATAATGGTTCTCAATTAAATCAAATGCCACATCTGATTTGTTCTTGTACTAGAAGTAACTCTCCTTATTGCCAGCAGGCACACAATGTAAATTCCACAAATTGTATCTATGTAGTGTAGTCAGCAGAGGGAATATGCTAAGCGTTGATGCAAAGTGGTTTCTCCTCCGTGAAAACTAAGACACTGCCCTATGGAGTGTTACTTAATGAATGATAACGGAGTTTTAAGAATTGTGAAACCTTTCCACATCTTTAGTGCTTTTGAAACCCCACACAAACGCACACATTTTTCTTGCTTTTCGGTACTATATCCAGACGTTGAAATTTATATATATTATTGACGTATCAATATATTGAGATGTGTGTATATCTCAAAATTATATTCCGAAGTCGTGAAGATCTGTATGTAAATGCGGTTTGTTTGGGGGCAGGGGGGGGGGGGTTATTTTTTTTTATTTTTTTATGGAATACTTGTTTTGCTTTTTTTTTTTTTTCAACTATTTCTTTTAATTATTATTATTATTATTAAACTGGATAACATAATATATTTTTTAAAAACAACTGGAATTTTGACAATTTTTTGTTCCTGGGTATAATTTTGCAAGGTTAGATTATCCATTGTATATTTGGGCATGATAGATTTCCAGCTCCCAACGGCCACTTACACATTTATGATTTTTATTTTTCTCTTTTAGAGGCACACATTGTTTAATAGTAATTATAGCATCCATGTTCAAATATTTTAATATTACACAGCCACTTTTTTTTTTTAACTTTATTTCTCCACGAACACCTTCGGTTTTAAATAAGTATTTTCAATATCTGATGCAATGTAATTTAGATTTTTTTTTTTTTTTTAATTGTCTACACCAGTAGTTCCCAGTGCAGCCCGCATGTCCCACCAGCAATCCAGGATTTATGCATTTCTCTTTTTTTATTCCAGTGGAGATATTGACAAAACCTGGACTGTTGCTGGGTCATAAGGGCTGGTTTGGGAATCCCTGGTCTACACCATTTTTTTTAAAAAATAGAAGCCTCTTGACCAGAGCCATTAAGTGTTCAATCTGCATAGTCTCATTGTTCCTATTGCATACTGCCACTTAAAGTACTGAAAATAAAGGTGGCTCTGATCTAACCTTCTGTATGTCTTTATGAATTGTGTGTATATTCATTTAGATTTGAAGTTGACCATCTGTTTTCTCAACTAGATTACAGTCTGACTTTCACCCAATTTGCCTTGTGGATGTTTGTTGGTTGTTTTTTTTATTGTTAAAACGTTAGCTCTAGAAAATCATCATTTTTTCCATTTAAAATTATTTTAAATTTACTCATTGTTAGAACTTTATCATTTTATGAACTGTTGGCTTGGCTAAGACTGATTAAAATGTTAAAGTGTACTATTCCTTACGTACAAAGTACAGTAAGAATGTATCTAAGGTAATCTTTAAATATGTTGGAAATTTGTGTTTAGTCTCTTATGCCATTTAAATATCTTTTACCGCAGTCAATCTACATAAAGTTTATTTCTCCCGCATTGAAGGATGTGTCTTGGAAATCCATCAAACATTCACTGTGTAGCGCAGTATGTTTAACTTTGAATAGATGGAGCCTGGGAAAAATCTATATGTATATTTCTTTCCTTGAAAATGTACATTTTGATTATTTTGTTACGGCTTAAAAACTGTCATTATTCTTTAATACAAAATGAGAAGTTGTAATAAGTATAAAATCCACTTCCAGATATTTTTGTATGTAAACCAGCTTGCATTTGTGATAGAGATGTTTGTGTATCATAACTGAAAATAAAAATAGCATATGTGTTTAGATACCACTATGGGCACTGTTAGTGTAGATACTGTATTTTAATGCTTTTCAAATAGAAGATTTATACTGTTGTGCTTTTTGAAGGACTGTGTTCTATCCACTATCTTTCTGTACAGCAGTGCCCATAAAGTAAAATATTTTATCTTTCCTAATCTATACGGTGTAAGCCATTGCCATTTATCACCTGGTTCCTAGTAAAATGTTACCATACTATACAAACCACACAGTGTCCAATCTTACCCTTTTTTAGAAGCAGGCCTTCATGTTTGTTTGCAGAAATCATTGAATTCCTCTATTTTGATGAAACACCTTTCATAATTTTTTATCAAAAGTATTTCTACTAAAAAAGTGCTAAGTATGCAAGTAAGTATGACTGCTGAAATTTTAAATAATTTATTTGTTCTTTCTGTAGTGTGCTGCATTACTTTTATATATCTATTTTCCTGATATGCACTGTTATGACATTTTGATGCAAATAAATTTTGTTATGTCAGTTTTGGCAGATGTGAAGTTTCAGAAAGAAATGCACCTCATTATATGTAGCTCAAGATAATGGTTTCCAGGTTTTATGAGATTGTATGTAGAATGAACACATTGTTATTTTTGTCAATCCTTAATTTCATGTACTCATACAATACCCCTGTTTTAAACATACACCAATAAAACTGTAATATCAAATTGTAAAACTTTTTTGGGACCCTGTATTTGATTTGAAGTTGTTTTTATGCATTTGAGTACGATTGAGAGACAGAGGTTTTCTTTCCATTTTCAGAACGGCAAGAGGTGTAAGATATGACTGTCATCCCTTGCATTATTATAATGTGACTCTTGTAGGCCATATGCAATCAAGGCATGTTCTGTTCATTAATTATATCTCTTGGCCAATTCTAAATCAAATAGGGTGCTCCATACAAAATACAGTTGCATGCAAAAAAGGTCTAAGCACCCCTGACAAAATAATATAATTTGTTGGTTTTCTAATTTAAAGGAAATTAATAAAACGTGCAGTGAAAATAGTGTCTGGTAATATCAATGTGCAGTTATTTATTTGTTGAATTTAACTGATAGAAATAATAAAGCTTGTAGCTGTGACAGAATCTCATGATTTTATTTTTAAGGTATGAATGGACTTTGCTTGACAGGGCAAGTTTGCAGTAGCTGTTGAAACACCATGTTTCAGCAAATTGTGTGAATTAGGATATGCAGCTAAATGTGGTGTATAAATTAAACTGCAAGCATTATAACCACTATAGCTGCAATGCTTATAGTGCCAGGAGTTCCCTCACCATGTAAGTAGTTAAACGGTTTGAATGGTTTGACCACGTGTCAGCAGTCCACTGGGTGGCCTCTACCTACTCTTCAGACAAAAGCACCTGCGAAGAGGTTTGCTCTTCACAGTTGGTTCCAGAACTAATCTAAGCCCAGCTGTGTATGAAGGCGCTCGGCTGAGAGAACTCATGGGAGCCAATAAGAGTTTCTTGCAGGAGCTTCTCTCTGAACAATGGGCACCGGCCACACTGTAGTCTTAAATAGTTTGCTTACACTCGGAGGGTACCACTAGCATCATAAACATTACAGATTCCTGTTCTTGTTAGGGTGCTTCGAGTGTTACTTTCACTCCTTACGGACCACTAGTGGAATTATGCTGTCACAGCAGTCTGGGCCAAGAGGAACACTGACGGAATAATTCCATCCTGTATCAAGATTAGTGCTTGATCTCCATTGTTGCAGCAGTCATGGGGTTAATGGTGTTGCTGGGTGCCTCGATGTGTGAGGCAAATCGACAACTTCAAATCGCGATGTCCCATACCATGTGATTGCTGTGACAGCGATCACAGTGCTGCTGGCATATTTGATCCGCCTTCCTCCTGTGCATTGTGAAGTGGAGAGAGACAAACTTTGTGAGCTGTGGCACATGCTCTGTGTTAAACTGTTTTGAATCTGATTTAACACTGAATGGATCGACAGCGCCATGGGACTTCTAGGTACTATAACCACTTCAATTAGATGAAACTGTTATAGTACCTAGAAGGACCTTTTACCAGTTATGTATTTACAACTAAAATTAAACCTAAAAACTTCTTTATCCTGGGCATATAACTATAACTTGGCTTCCTAGTTCCCTGTCAATCATAGTTACATACCTCTCAACTCCGACATCCAAAGACACTAGATGCTGGTGGGAGGGATTGTTAAAGGGGTGGCCTGTGACTTGATTGCATTATTAGAGACATACTGGATACCGCACTCACCAAAATACAAAATAGTCAGGTGCTCTGAATCCAGGGCTGTCCAGGCTTCCCTTCCAAGATATGCAGAATAAAAACTGTTCAGGCACTCTGGGATAACGGAAATATTTATTGGGGCAAAAGCAGCAACATTTCGACCCTACTGAGCGTGATAAAGACCCAGTAGGATTGAAACGTTGCTGCTTCTGCCCCAATAAAGCTGCTATTTCTGTTATCCTAGAGTGCCTTTACTGTTATTTATTCTGCATATCTTGATTGCATTATTGGCCACTCCCCACCCATAAAAAGCTTACTGGCATGTCAGCCTGGCGTGAATGCACGCCAGGCTGCCTGCCTATTATCTAAGGATGGCAAGAACAACTGTTTCACTGTTTTCACCTAATGTTGTGCTCGCACTATGCTTGCTAGATGTGGGACAGCATGGAACAAAGTAAGAACAGGACCTGAAAATCGGGACGGTCATGCCAAAATCGGGTTGGTTGAGAGGCCTGTAGTTTAAAGCTTTGTCTTTTGAACCTGGCAGTCCGCATACAGCATACAGAGAAGAGGAGAAAATAAATGTTTATTTCTCCTCTTCATTTGCAATGTTTGCTTTGGCTTTGCTAGCCTTAACTAAATTATGATGTAATTTCATAAGTCTTTAATATTAATTAGCGACTCATGGGGAAATGTTTTATTCAATGGTGTGTATACCGGTGATATACTGAAAGGGTTACTTAAAACATGATAACCACTAGAGCCTGCAGTGTACCGTGGCCCCATTTCCTGGTAATGGGACAAACTGTTTTGCAAGTTGGCCCCTTTAACCTGTGTTTCCTCCGTGGCGCAGAGGGTTCTCCTGTGGCCAGTGACAGCATTTGGCTTTTGCAGAGCTCCAGACGTCAATCCTGTGGACAGGAATAAGCACAGAATTGACTTTAGCAACTCTTCTTTCAAGCTAGCTTATGAAGCTCATATTAACCTGCCAATGGTGGAGTTACACCTCCAGCAGCAAAGGGACATGCTGCACATACAAACTCCAGGCACCATGTCCACTTCAAATCACTGGTGGTCATAGTGCTTGGCGTAACAATGCTAGGCTGCAGATGGCCTTGTAGTAAGTTGTGGATAAGAAAAGATCATCTACAATGCATCTGTTATGTATAAAAACTGAAGACATTTTTTTACAAGTTCTTGTGCATTTTACTCTTATTTTATATGAAATATAATAACAACAAAGTATTTAACCAGGAAAGGTACATTAAGATTACTCTGGTTTCCAAGTACGTCCTAGGGATGTTACAGCCCAACATCCAGGTTGATACTAACACCTAATTTAATGGTATTTATTTTAACAGTACCCCTATGTACAGGTTTTATGGTGTTTTCAAACGTTACAGAGTCAAATATAAGGCTTGTGTTTCAGTTTTTTCACATTGAAATATGCCAGATTGGTTACGTTGCCTTTGAGACCGTATGGTAGCCAAGGAATGAGAATTACCCCCATGATGGCATACCATTTGCAATAGTAGGCAACCCAAGGTATTGCAAATGGGGTATGTCCAGTCTTTGTTAGTAGCCACTTAGTCAGAAACACTGGCCAAAGTTGGCGTTAATATTTATTTGTGTGTAAAAAATGCAAAAAACTAATTTGAACTCCAATTTTGGCCAGTGTTTGTGGCCAAGTGGCTACTTAAAAAGACTGGACATACACCATTTACAATACCTGGGTTGTCTACTACTGCAAATGGTATGCCATCATGGGGGTAATTTTCATTCATTATTTTTTTTTTTTAAGGCAGCAGGGGGAGTACCTGTCATTACAGGCACTCCCCCTGCTGGCACTGATATGGATGTCTATGCCGTCCATATGATCGCGATCACATGGCCCAGGAGGGCTGGAGAGGAAGGAGGGGGACTCCCTGGGCTCCCAGGTGAGTCCCTACACCATGATCACCGGCAACCGGGTAAGTAGAAAGGACAATGGGGACTTGCTATGCCGCCCCCCGGCGTTTAAAGCCGGGTCCCCAAGAATGACATAGCACGCCCGCCGTCCTTAAGTGGTTAAACAAATAAGGAGACTTTTAAAAAAAATAATTCAGCTTAAGAAACTTTTTTTTGCTCATTCTATATATTTTATTTTGTTAATTTTTTTTATCAGAGATTGACATTTTGAAGATGAGATGATGAAGCCTTGGGTGCAATTAGTGACTTTATAGAGCATGGCGAACCTTTTTGAGATTGAGTTCCCAAACCGCAATACATGCCAATTTTTTTCCTCAAAGTGCAAACATGGTAATTAAACCTGAATACTGAGGTTTAAGTTTAGAAAAAAACAACTCATTCAGTTGTCTGAACTAATTCTCCTCTTCTCTCCCCCAGGCATTTCACTTCTCTACCCACAGCATATCACCCTCTCCCCCCCAACATCTCCTCCTCTTCCCTTCTCCCCGCAGCATCTCCTCCTCTCCCCAACATTTTCTCCTCCTCTTCTCACCCAGATTCTCCTCTTCTCTCCACTTCCCCCAGCATCTCCTTCTCCCCCCAGCATCTCCTCCTCCTCTCCCTTTCTTCCCAGCACCTCCTCCTCTTCTCCCCTAGCATCTCCTCCTCATCTCCCCTTCTCCCCCATCATCTCCTTCTCCTCTCCCTTATCCCCCCAGCATCTCCTCCTCCTCTCCCCTTCTTCCCAGCACCTCCTCCTCTTCTCCCCTAGCATCTCCTCCTCCTCTCCCATTTCCCCAGCATTTTCTCCTCCTTCTCCCCCCCAGCATCACCTCCTCTCCCCTCCCCCCAGATTCTCCTCTTCTCTCCCGTTTTACCCCCAGCATCTCCTCCTCCTCCTCTCCCCTACTCCCCACAGCATTTCCTCCTCATCCTCTCCCCTTCTCCCCCCAGCATCCACTCCTCTCCCTTTCCCCCAGAATCTCCTCCTCCTCTCCCCTTCTCCCACAGCATCTCCTCCTCTCCCCCAAGATTCTCCTCCTCCTCTCCCCCAGATTTTCCTCTCCCCCTACTCCCCCCAGCATCTCTTCCTCCTCCGCTCCCCTTCTCCCCCAGCATTTCCTCCTCCTCTCCCCCCAGCATCTCATCCTCCTCCTCTCCCCTTCTCCCCCAGCATCTCCTCTCCCCTTCTCCCCCCAGCATCTCCTCCCCCTGCTCTCCCATTCTCCCCCAGCATCTCCTCTCCCACAGATTATCCTCTAACTCTCACGCGGATTTTCCTCTTCCTCTCCCCTTCTCCCCCAAGCATCTCCTCTTTCTCCTCTCCCATTCTTCCCCCCTAGCATCTCCTCCTCTCCCCTTCTCCCCCAGCATCTTCTCCTCCTCCTCTCCCCTTCTCCCCCAGCATCTCCTCCCCTTGCTCTCCCCTTCTCCCCCAGCATCTCCTCCTCTCACCTTCTCCCCCAGCATCTCCTCTTCCTCCTCACCCATTTTCCCCCCAGCATCCCCTCCTCCTCTCCCCCAGATTCTCCTCTTCCCTTCTCCACCCAGCATCTCCTCCTCCTCCTCCTCTCTTTCACCCACCAGCATCTCCTCCTCTCCCCTTTTCCCCCAGCATCTCCTCCCCCTGCTCTCCCCTTCTCCCCCAGCATCTCCTCTCCCACAGATTATCCTCTAACTCTTACACAGATTTTCCTCTTCCTCTCCCTTCTTCCCCAGCATCTCCTCCTTCTCCTCTCCCATTCTCCCCCCAGCATCTCCTGTTCTCCCTTTCTCCCCCCAGCATCTCCTCCTCCTCTCCCCTTCTCCCCCCCAGCATCTCCTCCCACTTCGGCACTTCGACACTTCGGCAACTTCGACACTTCGGCATTTCGGCACCTCGGGACTTCTCTTGCAGCCGCTTGGTAGATAACTCCCTAATTCCCACGGTATCAGGGAGTTATCTGCCAAAAGGCTGAAAGACCTAAATTGGTCTTTCAGCCAAATTTACTAATACTAAGTAAAAATTACTTAGTATTAGTAAAATTTTGCCCCTACTCGTGGGGCATGTCTAGTAAACAGTGAGCTGTATTTGTGAGCAGTGTTTGTACATTAGAATGTAAGCATAATTTTGCATGTAGTATGGGTAAGTGTGTGAATGTAGTGGGATATTTATATTTACCTTGTCATTGGAACGGTAACCGGAACCAGTCGTTTTGTTAAAGGGCCGCAGGGCCCAACTGAGCCCCTGTTCAGCATATCTCATTGCGTGGTCCATGAGAGGGGCCTCCTCAGCGTGCAGACCCCATGTGGCAGCATTGGCAGTAGTTCTGCTGCTGGGCACAGTAATGTTTCTGCTTCTCTTGCAGGGCACTTCCTGTGTGAGGAGCTGAGAGTGGACAGATGGGAAGTGATCACACACTTGAAGAGCTGGGACAGCACTGAGTTTTAAGCCCTCTTTTACTGTTCCTGCTGTTCTACTATCAAGCATAGGAAGCTGACTGGACTACAGAGGATACTGCACAAGGCTCCTGGTTAGGGGTACAGGTCCTGGGGAAAAAAGTGTGGGAACCCACCCAAGAATCCCCCCCCCCCCCCAAAAAAAAACCCAAAACACACATATGCATATACATTCACAGATGCTCACACATACTCAGACACTCACACAGTGGTGTATTTTAATTTTATGCTGCCCTAGGCATGACTATACCTGAGCAGGGGCGTACCTAGAGCATATGGCACCCGAGGCGGGTCCTAGTTTTGGCACCCCCCCCCCCCCCCCCCCCGCACTTTAAAATGTACAAAACACCCACATTTTTTTTAATGTATGTAGCATTGAGCAGTGCTTGCATGTTTCAATGTAAGCATGCTTTTGTATGGAGTAAGTGTGAGTGAATGAATGGGTGTGTTTGTATGTAGTGTTGGCATTTTAATGCAGGCATGCTTTTGTGTGTAGTGTTGGCATTTTAATGCAGGCATGCTTTTGTGTGTAGTGTTGGCGAGATGCAGTGGTGTGGTTATATATAATGGTGATGTTTTAATACAGAGGTGTGTTTGTATGTAGTGTTTGCACTGGAATGCAGGGATGTGTTTGTGTGTAGTGATGGCAAGATGCTGAGATGTGGGATTGCCATATTGAAGGACACCAAATAAGGGAGCTATCTGCTAAACAGCACCCTAATTTGGTATCTTTACATATGGAATCTCACATAAGGGCACCAATTTAGGGAATTCTCTACTAAATAGCTAAAAGATCAAAATTTAAAAAGCCTTTTTCTTAATTTTAATCTTTAGGTTGTTTAGTAGATAACTCACTTATTTGTTATCCTTATGTGGGATTGACATATTGAAGGACACCAAATTAGGGAGCTATCTACTAAACATATGCACAAACACAGATATACAAACGCATTTAGTTATTAAGAGGTCCAACCAATCTCCCTACCTTACTCTGGGAGTGACAAGCGGTTGCTGCTGGGCTGGGATCTCTGTGCTCTTCCTTCACAGCTCACTTGCACGACCAGTAGTGATGCCGATGCCAGAATGATGTCATACCCCGGCTGCCGGCTTACTGCAGGGCGTACACAAACTCCTATATGGTCCATAAAAATGTTTAATCTCACTGCCTTCCAGTATATATCTGTCCTATCTGTCTGGGGGAATGTGACAACGTGGATGTATATGTAAGTGGGTGAGTATTACTATCAGGAGAAAGGTATATGGCAGGGTGGGACAGTGTGGTGGATACTATGACAGTGTGTGCCATTGCACACAGTGGATTGAAGGAGGCGACTGCAGGTGAGGTGGTGAGTATATGGTGTTTTATGTCACGGGTGGGAACAATGGGGTTGGGTGTTATATGGAAGAGAGGATATTATGTCAAGGCAGGGCCAGGGTGTATGGCAGGGTGTGTATTATGATACGGTGGAGGTATATAGCAGGGAGGGGATTATGGCAGTGTGGGTATTCTATGACATGTTAAAGGGGTATATGCCAGGGTGGGAATTATGACCAGGTAGTGGGTTTATAGCAGGGAGGATATTATGACAAGGCAGGGGTGAGGGTGAATTTACAATAATATTATTATCTTACCTTAATTCAGGGGCTGTCTCTCTCCATCCCAGCTAAGGCAGTGCAGCAAGTGCAGGCAGAGTGTCCGCAGGGGAGAAACCTGGCAGAATACACGCTCTGCGCCCCTTGCTGGCACACTCCATAACAGCATCCCTGGTGCTCAGTGATGACTCAGAACACAGGCTGGGAATCCCCTCCCTGTGCTCTGACTCACTCACTGAGCGCCTGAGCCGCGGGGGAGAGGACGGACGACCAGCAGGAGGTACAGAGTGTGGCACCCCCCTACTGGATGGCACCCGGGGCGGACCGCCCCCCCCGCCTCCCCCTTAGTACTGTACCTGAGCACCCCCTAATCTAAATTTACCACCCTTCCTGTCAAGGGCGCACCGCTTCCTGATTAAGAACACACCCCTTCCTCTTTAGACTCCACGTTTTCCTGCTCCTTTTAAAGAAATACTATAGTGCCAGGAAAAGAAAGCTGTTTTCTTGGCACTATAATTCCCTATAGTGCCTCCCTCCCTTGTGTCCTCCCTCCCTCGTGTCCTCCCCTCGACACTGAAGGGGTTAAAATCCTATGGGTGTTTAGCAGATGCTGGATGTCCTCATGCACATGGTAAGGACGTCCAGCATCAGTTAGGTGACATTTGGTCACCTAACCACCTGAAAGTCCCTCTAGTGGCTGTCTGGTAGACAGCCACTAGGGGTGGAGTTACCCCTCAAAGTAATTATTGCAGTTTTAAGGGGACTGGGACACTGCATCCAGACCACTTCAATGAGCTGAAGTTGTCTGGGTGCCTATAGTGTCCCTTCAGGCACACTCTCTGACAGACATACACACATTCACTGGCACACACAGGCAGATACACTTTGATAGTAACACACCCACTCAATGACAAACACACAGACGTCACTGATTTGACACACACATTCACTGATACACACTCATTCATTGACAGAGACACACACAAACATTTTGACAGACACACACACTCTAAATGACAAACAGACTCTCACTGATTTGACAGAAACTCACAAACATACACTAACAGAAGCACATACACTCATACACACACACACGTACATACACTAACAGAAGCATATACACTCATACACACACACACACACACGTACATACGCTAACAGATGTAAACACACTCATCCACACACACTGACACAAACACACACATACATACACTGACATATATACACACACACATACATAAACTAACAGACATACACACATACATACACTAACAGACATACACACACACACAACACATACACAAACAGACATATATCCAAATTAGTAATATTATTAAAATTAACATTTCCCACCTACCTTTTAGGGAAGCTGGCATGCATGGGTCCCTGCGGTCCAGTGGGGCTGCAGTGAGGCAGGCCGATGTCTCCCTGTCTCTCGCCGCGCTGGCTGTCTACTGATGCTGGGAGCCGGAATATGAAGTCATATCCCGGCTCCCGGCATCAGCAAACTGCGCGCGAGGGAGCAGAGCAGAGAGGATACAGCTCCCTTGCCGTGTGTGACAGGGAGACAGCCGCCTGCCGGGAGGGTCCATCAGGGGGAACGGCGTTCCTGCTGTGAAAAAAGTGCAGGAACGAAATTCCCACGCGCTCCTGCAGGACTCGAGCCCTGCTCCTGGTACTTATCTCTCCCATCCAGCCCACTGACATTTAGAAAGATTTAAAAACAGGAATCATCTGCAGGACATGAGCATGATATGAACTTACTTTGCCTAATTAGTGTCCAGAGCTGAAGAAATAAGATGGTGGTGTTACAAACGCTAGTATAGTAGATACCCTGTTCTCCTATTTCCTCCCGGGTGTAGATTAGAACGGTTCCAGACGAATGCAGCATCCAAGTAGTTTCTCCTCAGCAAGTAGATAGTTACCCATACATGAGCCTAGACTTCATTAAGGGTACAACGGGAATTATTTTAACGGGTGCCACACTGGTTTTTATGCAAGTCCCCATGCAAGGGGCACGCCCACATTGACCTTGTGGGGAACAGGTACACAACGTTTACAACCAATGACAATATAGTGACAAAGTGTGACACTCCCAATACAAACAGATAATTCCCTCCTCTCTGCCTGTGAGATAAGTGAGTCAGATAAAGTAATAACTCCAGGCAGAAAAAAAACACATTTCATAAAACTTAAACCCCCTGGCTCACAGTAGCGATTGTTCCCCTGTTTCGTGGGAACCAAACTACTGAACAGCGCTCTCCTCGCTGTTCGGGAAAAGGAAGCAGGCGTTCGTATACTTTGAAAGGTGTTCGGGAAATCGAGTGTCCGATTTTAGTCCCAGACATTTGACGACCAAGTCCCGCTGCCTCCTTTTGTGCACATGGCGTTCAGCCACACAGGGAGAGCACTTAATTGACCATTTCTTTTGAAGATAATGAGCCACGGGGGATGGTCGGTGTTCGGTAGTTATAGCTACCGAACCAATAAAAAATAAAAAGTTCCGAATGGCATGCTATTTTCTTCACAGGTGGCTACTATGATGGACAGTTTAAGGTAAATATAACCTTCTTCTCATTCACCCCTGGGCCACTTTAAAGGGGCATTCCAGCCACCAATGCAACTTTAATACCTTTTATAGATTTTGGCTCATTTATATCTTGTATTTTTTGCATGTTCATTTTTTGTAGGTTTTACAATAGACTTGCAGTACTTCTTTGCTATAAGTCTTTTTCTGGAGTGAGGAGGTGTGGCTAATGAGGTAAGGTTATAGCGCAGCATTCTGCAAAACATTTATTAATTTATTTTAAGCAAAAACAACAAGATATTAATGAGGTCAACCCTATCAAATGCATTAAAGTTGTATTACTGCTCAGAGTGCCCCTTTCATGTAAAACATTTTTTCACCTGACCCACCTTTTATTATGCAAGCCCAGAAAGGCCATGTATTTTTAATATTTTGATTTGTTATGCTTAGAAAACAACTTGTTAAAGTCAGAAAATATTAAAAATACAGGCCTCTTTAGGCTTCCGTATTTTATACATTATTTTTCTTTGGTCAAAGCTTTGGAAGGAACGGTTACTGTATGTAAAGTTGGATTGCTACTAGGTAGCAAGAGCTAAAACTGCACTTTCAGATGTTTGTGTTGTATGATTCATTACTGTTTGGGAAGCATTTTTCAGTATACAAAACAATTGAAAGCTTGGAATGTGGCCAGGGGATTGTGTGCACTGTTGTGTGGATTTAACAGTTCTGTGTCTATTCCTAACTCCTAAATGCACACCACTGAAATAATAAAACAGCGTCAGCATGGAAATTTCATTCTGAAATGTTGCACATACAGAGGCCTTCCACCATGACAACTTTAAAGGAACACTATAGTCACCTAAATTACTTTAGCTAAATAAAGCAGTTTTAGTGTATAGATCATTCCCCTGCAATTTCACTGCTCAATTCACTGTAATTTAGGAGTTAAATCACTTGGTTTCTGTTTATGTAGCCCTAGCCACACCTCCCCTGGCTATGATTGACAGAGCCTGCATGAAAAAAAAACTGGTTTCACTTTCAAACAGATGTAATTTACCTTAAATAATTGTATCTCAATCTCTAAATTGAACTTTAATCACATACAGGAGGCTCTTGCAGGGTCTAGCAAGCTATTAACATAGCAGGGGATAAGAAAATCTTAATTAAACAGAACTTGCAATTGAGAAAGCCTAAATAGGGCTCTCTTTACAGGAAGTGTTTATGGAAGACTGTGCAAGTCACATGCAGGGAGGTGTGACTAGGGTTCATAAACAAAGGGATTTAACTCCTAAATGGCAGAGGATTGAGCAGTGAGGCTGCAGGGGCATGTTCTATACACCAAAACTAGTTCATTAAGCTAATGTTGTTCAGGTGACTATAGTGTCCCTTTAAAACACCCTTTAATGGGGAGATGTACAGGAGCAGACCTCGCCCAGTTATACAGCACCTAGCTATGCTTTACGGCTCACACATTCAGCAATATATGCAGAGCCTGAAAACTTAATATGCTCCCCTTTTAACAAGGAGACTTTTTTGTTTAGATGAAGGGCGTCAAGGAAGTGTTCGCCTGTGAAAGCTAATATAGAGGGTGCTGCACTTTACTTTGATCTGTAGAGAGGCCAAGTGGGATCAGACTTTGCACTCATTCATGGGGCTGTTCCAGCACAGATGCTATCTGTGGAATAGCAGGTGGAGTTACATTCCTGTCTTTATATCCACACACAGAATGCTGACAGTGAACAACCTAACAAAGGAATGCAGGGCATGAGAACATTGTAGTCACCTTGCTACAAAACACACAAACTACACAAAAGGAATTGGAAGAATAATGGGGCGCACTCTGTGTGAGAGTAAAGCACAGTGAGAGGGAAACAGAGCTGGAGAAGATATGGTGGGAGGGGGAGATTGTGTGAGAAATTGGGGAACTAGAGACTAGAGAATGTAATGTCAGAGAATTACACACAAAAGAGAACAGGTGAATGGGAATGTAAGGAGAAAGTAAGACATAGAACTAGGAGGAATATGAAGAGCAAAAATGAATTAGATTCACAGACAACACTGACATGCAAATACACACCTGCATTCACCCACATTGATGCTCCATGCAAATATGCACATGCGGTATAACAAAACTCACAAATTGAGCCCTGCGTTCACAATCACTTTTATGTCTTAGAAGTAGAATGTTGCTTCCACACAGACATTAAATACACCTTTTACACACACTGGCAGAAGACATGTATTATTTTGCATTTACACTTACAAATGTTACACACAAATGTTACACACAAATACACAGCTACATTCACAAAACTCTAACACCATACCATATACAGTCCTGCATGCATGCACTTACACTATTCCAATGCATCCTTTCATTGACACAGTGACACTACACACAAACACACAAGCATGCATTTATACTGATTATGCAGATTTATTCTTACACATGACTTCACACTGTACACAGATTAAAATAAAAACACAGTAGCCTACTCAATTTAACAGAAAATTGGGGAATATTGACCAGGGGATTGCGCCTTTTAGGGCAATATAGCAGAATTGTAAATTAGCTGAATTGGAGATTTTTGGAGTAGACTTTGTTTAAGAATATAGGCCTCGATTTAATTTGCTTTCCAAATCTATGTTAATAAATGCTAGAAAAGTTTCCAAGTGTTTCGAAGGAAAACTATAGTGTAAGGAATACAAAGCTGTACCATTCTCTAGTGTCTCTCTATCTTCCCCCCCCCCCCCTACTCGCCCCCCCCACTTCCCATGTTTTCCCTCCAGCAATATAAAGGGTTAAAACACCCTTTAAACACTTACCGGATTTCAGCTCCGATGTCCCTTGGTGCTAGGTTGGACTCTGACGATGACAGTTGATGGGGAAAACATTCCCCAAAAGAAAATATTGACTCAATACTTTTTTCAACATGCTGGATGCGTCCAGAACTACTGGCAGAACATCTTAGCATGAATTTACGCCAAGTTGCCTGCCAATAATGTAGGGCCAGTCCACTCAGGGCATGCATGGAGCACTATTTTTCTGCAAGGTCCTAGTGCCCTGAACATAGTAAAAGCGTGTATACTACTATGTTCAAGCAATGCTTGCTGGGAACAGTTCCCTGGTGTCCTGGTTTTTAGGGTATGCATAGAGTTAATTTAATTTGTCACATATATTCTTTAAATCAGTAAGGCTTTGTAAGTTAATTGTAGTAGGTATGCAAGTTTGGTTCCTTTAACCCCTTAAGGACGGCGGACGTGCTAGGCCGTCCTTGGGGACCTGGCTCTAAACGCCGTGCGGCGGCATAGCACGTCCCCGCCATCCTATTTACTTTCCCGGTTGCCAGCGATCCCACGCCAGCGTTCGCAGTGGGGGGACTCATCCAGGGGCGGACTGAGAACCCTCAGGGCCCCCGGGCAAAATAAATCAAGGGCCCCCTTACAGGCCCCACCCATACTCCGCAGCAAGCGCCACCCATGTCCCGCCTCCATGCACCGCCTCCAGCCACACCCTACACAATCTTTAGACACAAGGAACAAAAGTGCAATAATCCCTTCAAGGCCCCAGAAGAGACTACAATTGAGGGCTAATGGGCCATGGAGGGGGGTCTTTCTAGCAGAGGCTATCTCAGTGTCCTTTAGAGAGTGTGTTAGAAAGAATCCCCTCCAGGCCCTATTAGAGACTACAATGGAGTCTAATAGGCTTGGAAGGGGGTCTTTCTAACAGAGGCCATCTCAGTGTCCCTGCTGGAAACAGTCGCCCTCCAGGCCCCAGTAGAGACTACAATTGAGGGCTAATGGGCCATGGAGGGGGGGGGGGAGTATTCGAGCAGTGTCCTTTAGAGAGTGTGTTAGAAATAATTTCCTCCAGGTCCCATTAGAGACTACAATGGAGTCTAATGGGGCCTGGAGGGGGGTCTCTCCAACACTCTGGTTCCTATTCACAATATAGCAACACAACATAGCTCACTGATACCTAGGCCAAGTTGGCTCCTCTTACCTTAATTATTGTTGTTGGCTGGCAGTCTGTGGGCTTGCAGGAAGGCTGTGGGCTTACTGGCTGCGGCTGGCAGGCTGTCGGCTTGCTGGCAAGCTGTGGCTTGCTGGCTGCGGTTGGCAGGCTGTGGGCTTGCTGGCTGTAAGCCTAACTGGTGGCCTGTGGGCTGGCTGGCTGGCTACTGGCCAGCCTGTGGGCTGGCTGGCTGGCTGGCTGGCCTGTGGGCTGGCTGGCTGGCCTGTGGGCTGGCTGACTTGCTGGCTACTGGGGCACTGGGTAGTCGTTATGGTGCAAGGAGGGCCGGGCCCCCCTCCCAGAGTAAGTAGTCAAACCGTTTAAGAACAGTTTGACAACTTACCTGGGGTCTGCTGGGATATGAGGCTGTTGTAGGGTATAGGAGCAGTGGTGCAATGTGTAAGGGGTGCAGTGTGTGTGAAAGGTTCAGTGTGTGTGAGGGGGTGTAGTGTGTGTGAGGGGGGTGTAGTGTGTGTGAGGGGGTGTAGTGTGTGAATGTGTAGGGTGTGTGGGGCAATGTGTGTATGAGGGGGCTGTGTATGTGTGTGGCAATGTTAGTATGGCGGACTGTGTGTGTATGGGTGGGCAGTGTATGTGTGTGTGTGTGAGGCAATGTGTGTAAATGTGTATGGTGTATGGTGTGTGTGGGGACAGTGTGTGAATGTGTATGGTGTGTGGGTAGTGTGTTTATGGGGCTAGAGTTCACTCTCACCACTGCAACCACCAGGAATCCCTGGTGGTCACAGTGTTGAGAGTGAACTCTAGCCCGTAGCTCCAGGGCTAGAGTTTACTTTCGCCAGAGCCGTAACGTTGCCGTGGTAACCGCGGCAACGATCTGTGCTTGTGCAAGAAGGACCCA